>NC_068358.1:60687736-60850999 GCF_020536995.1 Dreissena polymorpha | reverse complement strand
TCCGTGAAAAACCGAGTTCGTGCGAACATTGAAAACAAAAACATAATTCTCTCGATGTTATTTTTAATCTGTTAATAGATAAGATTCATATGGACCCAATCGTTGTAGTAGTTCTAATTTGCAACTCAAAATTAAAATGTTTAGCTATATAAGATCATTGTGTACTAACCATCTAATAAAATTACGAGTAACATTCTGAATTGTTGTTTTTCATTGAATACACATATATTCATACAGGCTACTGTTGCAATGTGCAATTGAAGATCCCTTATCGTACACACATTTGGACCACATACCGCGTCACGTGCTCCTTACATGTCGTGAATAAATCGGAACCGTGTGCATACCATTATTCTGTGACGTTTGGAAATGCATCGCATTTAAGTCTGAAATTTCATAGAAAGACAGCGATCAGCTTGATACATTGTCCAATCGTCGCGTACATGACATTGGACGAGTCTCTTGGATTATTGGAACCTAGCATACGATTTACAGATGGAACTGTCATCTGTTTGATTCCCTCTTACCCAACACTATTTGATCGCGAAATATCTGTGTTTATCACTGAATGTGAAAATTGCCGGGAAACTTTTGTGTTGACAACAGATGTTTTTAATGTACTGTGCACTTCCGTGAATGGTGTATTTCGTTTTCAGCAGTTTGATTAAAATCCATTCACTTTTAACAGACTAACGATCCGGTCATTAAATATTAACACAAACTTTGTTAATATTTTATAGATCATTGTATTATGCACTTCCTTTCAATCTCAAATAATATGCAGTACAATTTGAATGAAATCAATACATTGGATCTTTTCAAGGTAATTTAAACAAAGGATTATTCCCTAAATGGTGAGAAGTACGGGTTTATATTTACAGTTCCTCATTTTGTGTTGCGTCGTCATATAAAGTCATATTCATGCTAGATAATTTAAATTTCGCACAAGATTATATCCAATCTCAGACTTAAACACACAATTATTTGTGTTTTGGTGTTAAATTTCGCAAAGCATTAATTTTTACTGTCACAGTGGAGCAATGCGTATGTACTGTAAAAACATTGCAATTTTACTGTACGCAGCAGTCCTGGGATTAGTTTCACAAAAAGTCAATCAATACTATTTGATATAAAAAACGTATCTATAAAAGAAAAAATGTGGTTACTACTTCGCCCTTAACTATGCCCTTCCGTACGGCTGTATGTCACATTCAGTGTATTGTGGGGCTATTATTTTAATGATTATAAAGGGTGTCAACAAAGCCGATTAAATGATTTCTTAAGTCAATCTAAACAATAATACTCAGGTATATAAAATTTTGACGCAGAAATTCATTATTGGTAATAACAACAGTTGATGTGTACGTGAAAGATTTGTTTGTAACGTCGGATTGGTGGGGATTTGTGGGATTTCCAAACTAGCATATTCGGGATAGAATTGTTACAGGAGTATTATATTATTATATATTCGCTTCTGTATACATTGCATAGGCGGATCCAGGGGGGGTGGGGGGGGGCCGAACGTTGGCTTACGCCCCCACCCTAAATCTCCAAAGTAAAGTACATTAATTTGATGTTTACCTTACTAGATCTAAATCACCTATTTAAACTTGTCAAGCACCTTCAAAATCATCACTAAAAATCGTGGAGCTTTCGAGGGGGCTTCGCCCCCCTGGACCCCAAAAAACTATTAACTATGCACTTTTTGGGCATTATAAGAAGGTACTTTGATGAAAGTATATAAGGCGTGACATGCTCGAGAAGTGGTTGTCATATCCTTAAAAATCACTAAAATCGTAAAGCTTCCGGGGGGCTTCGCCCCTCTAGACCCCCTAAACGATAAACAATTCATTTTTTGGCATTATACGAAGGTACTTTGATGAAAGTATAATAAGGCGTGACATGCTCGAGAAGTGGTTGTCAAAGCCTTCAAAATCACTAAAATCGTGGAGCTTCCGGGGAGCTTCGCCCCCCTGGACCCCCAAAATTATAAACTATGCACATTGGCATGATAAGAAGGCACTTTGATCAGTATATAAGGCGTGACATGCTCGAGAAGTGGTTGTCAAAGCCTTCAAAATCACTAAAATCGTGAAGCTTCCGGGGGGGGCTTCGCCCCTCTAGACCCCCTAAAAGATAAACAATTCTTTTTTTGGCATTATACGAAGGTACTTTGATCAAAGTAAATAAGGCGTGACATGCTCGAGAAGTGGTTGTCAAAGCCTTCAAAATCACAAAAATCGTGGAGCTTCCGGGGGGCTTCGCCTCCCTGGACCCTCAAAACTATAAACAATGCACTTTTTTGGCATTAAAAGAAAGTACTTTCATGAAAGAATATAAGGCGTGACATGCTCAAGAAGTGGTTGTCAAAGCCTACAAAAACACTAAAATCGTTGAGCTTCCGGGGGGCTTCGCCCCCCTGGACCCCCAAAACTATAAACTATTCATTGTTTGGCATTTTACGAAGGTACTTTGATGAAAGTATATAAGGCGTGACATGCTCGAGAAGTGGTTGTCAAAACCTTCAAAATCACTAAAATCGTGGAGCTTCTGGTGTGCTTCGCCTCCCTGGACCCCCAAAACTATAAACTATGCACTATTGGGCATTATAAAAAAGAACTTTGGTGAAAGACTATAAGGCGTGACATGCTCGAGAAGTGGTTGTCAAAGCCTTCAAAATCATTAAAATCGTGAAGCTTCCGGAGAGCTTTGCCTCCCTGGACCCCCTAAACAACAAACTATGCACTTTTTTGGCATTAAAAGAAGGTACTTTGATGAAAGTATATAAGGCGTGACATACTCTAGAAGTGGTTGTCAAAGCCTTCAAAATCATTAAAATCGTGAAGCTTCCGGGGGGCGAAGCCCCCCTGGAACCCCCTCAACGACAAACTATGCACTTTTTTGGCATTATAAGAAGGTATTTTGATGAAAGTATATAAGGCCTGACATGCTCGAGAAGTGGTTGTCAAAGCCTTCGAAATCACTAAAATCGTGAAGCGTCCGGGGGGCATCGCCCCCTGGACCCCCTAGCAGAGCTTTGCCCTGCACCCGCCAAGGGCCCTAGCGGCCCCCTTGATCCCCGGCAAATCTTTCAATATCCCGCCACCCCTAACCAGAAATCCAGGATCCGCCCTGCAATGAAATGTAACGAAACTATTATTTGAACATTACCTAATGAGTATTGAACATTTAAAAATCAGTTATTTACAAAAATAAAACTTTCATTATTTTGCCTTATGTTTAAAAAAAAACAATTTAATGGTGTGGTCGTATGGTCAATTAATGAATTTATTTATCCATACAAGTTTCCTCATAATTACATTGAAAAGACAAGTCACAGGTCTATATGTCATTTATAAATATACTTTCCTTAGTTTACTCAATGTACTGTCAAGCAGATAGGCTAGTCATTTATTAGTTACACTCCTATGGTAAATAGCTGAACTTTTCCTGTCTATGTTACGCATCTTTCCGTATATTACATACTAGCGTCTAGTGTTAAATGGGTATATAAACACGTTTTGCATGGGGAAGCCAGTTCACACTACACAATCAGAGATGTAATTTCACAACTTCTAATTATCTAGGACAAAGCCCGTTTACGGTTTCGCTGTATCTTGTTGATTATAATATTACTGGACTTTGAAAAGTAGTTGTGTTAAAATTTAACGAGAAAATTAAACATCAATGAAAACTGTGTCTATATGTTAGCATAATTGTTCAATTGAATAACGCGACAGTAATATATTCAAGTTCATTATGTTTATGAGAGGCATTTGCATGCATTTCTGATATACAATACTGAATAGGCGACAGGTGTTTCTGAAGTGTCTATTGCGTGTGGATAAATATTTAAAACTTGTCTCGCATAAACCTAACGCTCTTACTCCATTGACTAGCAGGTTAACATCTATTTGATTATGGTCTTTAGTGTATTAAGTAACAAACTAACTTGATTTATTTCAAAAACACATAAACTACACAAAACATTTGTATCGTTAAATTGCTTTATTGCGCTCGTACACGCTTGCGTTGCGAGACATCTTATTGCAGTCAGAGGCAATTATCATGTCAAACCTTTGCTCATGAGCCCGAAACAATCCTTTCACTGACAGCAAGATGCGAAAGCAGCGGCGCAAAAAATTGCGTAAATCTGGCAAATATAGTTTCAGATTTTATAAAAACGACCACTTCTTAATGTACTATATCACACATGAAATAAAATACCTGTGCATTATATTCGAAAACATCCATGTGTAAATTAGATTTTGAAATTCCCGTAATAATAAGCAAAACACATTAGTTTTAAATGGTCATTTTATTTACATTGATGCTAATATGGACTCTAGAAATAAAGGTAATATCCAATAGTTGATATTTATTAAACGTTTTATTAACACATTTATTCAGACAGTATGACTATACACTTAAAAAAATATACATATTATCAGATAATAGGCCATGAATATCTAGTAAAATGGTTTTATTATATGATTCCCTTCAAAACCTTTCACTTTTACTATACTCGCATTGTTCGTTAAAACGATGTTTTTGGTGAATGGTGCCATTTATTTGACGTAATTTAATGCGTGCAGGCTGCGTTATCGCTAACGTTGTTTCCAGCGTCCAGAAACGGGTATCAACGTCAGATATTTATTATATATTTAAACAATACTCTCACAACTATAAACATATATTTTTAATATATGGGGTAGATATTTTTGCGTTTGATATACCGAGAACTTTTTTTATTAAATGGATAACATTTATACTTTCACGAGCGCCAATGAGTCGCATTCAACTATTGTTATTTCAACTCGTTAAAAATTATCGATGAGTGCAAAAAATCGAGCCTCTTTGTTTCTTGGGAAATTATTATTTCGCCCGGAGACGATATAACTTAATAATCATGCTGTATATCCACTTACACATGGCAATGTTATCCGATGATTTGATAAACGAAGAGCATCGTCTGGTTGTTATAAGATTTCTTACAATTCCTTGCTATTTATAATAATTAAGGGTGCCATTGGACAAAACTTAGAAAAGGTGAATACAAACAGAAGCTTGTATTTCTTAGGGAAAGAAAGTGTTATATAAATGAAACGCATTCTTAGAGAAAAAAAGTGTTATATTAATGAAACGCAAGATAGAAAGCATTCACATTCCAGCAATAGACATATGAACGCGTAATCATTCATAGCAAATGTTAGAAAGTGACGCAAGGAAGTGATAAATTGTGGGACATATGATAAGTTTTAAGATATCTTTTCCCAACCATGTATAATATTGTAAAATATAAAAATGCATTTCCATTTACTATTGAATGGTTAAGTATATGAATAAGTTATAAGTTCGAAATGCTTATGAATACATACATCAATTACGATAAACTTGAAATGCAAATATACCGAATATACCATTATTTATCATACATATATGTGTCATCTAAACGTATTACAGTGTCACAAATGTTCCACTAATGGCAAATAATTAATAGTTTAAAATTGACTATATACTTAAAATTGTCACAGGAAAATTACATATATATGTTAAATAGTTTACAAATATTGGCACGGGTGTGTAAGTTTGTCAATTCATCTGTTGAAATAATTGTTGTTTTATATATTAAGAACATATTTTGGTAAGATCTGTTTGGTAGTGTCAACGGCACATTATGTTGATCTTTTTCGTTAAGGATGTAAACCTGTTATAAACGTTTTCCGAGCATGTGTTTAAAGGGGCCTTTTCACGTTTTGGTAAATTGACAAAATTGAAAAAAGTTGTTTCAAATTCGCAAATTTTCGTTTCAGTTATGATATTTGTGAGGAAACCGTAGTACTGAACGTTCCCAATGCTCAAAAATAGCCTTTATATGCATCTTTTGACGATTTAAAAACCTGAAAATTATAAAGCGTTGCAACGCGAAACGATTTAATAATTTGGAGACTTCTGTTGTTGTCGTTATATTTTGTGAAACTACGAGGATCGCTTATATCAAATATAAAATACATCCTTCAATGTATAAGGAAGGATGGCCGAGAGGTCTAATGCGTAGAGTTTTCCTCCAGGACTCCAGGGGTAAGTGGTTCGAGTCCTGTTGATGGCTACTTTTTTTTCTTTTTTAAATTGTATTCTTGATTTTTTACACGAGCTTTTTAGACCTTATCTTTACATTTATCAATATAAAGCATTAAATGACAAACTTTAAAACATGCCAAAATCTGTGAAAATGCCCATTTAAAACTACCAGCAGTCGCTAGAAATCTTTACACGATTGAATACCAATACGCCATACAATACGTAAAATACTAACGTCGTGTATTGGCTGTTACCAGAAGTATAAACATTTCGGCAAACAAATACAGATTACCAGATAGAATCATTCTTTCCCAAATACAAACGCTCATTTTCATACAAATTAAAATGTAAAATATATACTACCATCAATATTCTTAATTTTATAGGTGTTCCATCGACTTAATAAGTCGTTCCCACGATATAGTTTACTCGTTCCCACGAGTAAGTAAGTCATTCCCTCGAGCAAGTATGTTGTAGGAAAGAGATAGAAACAAGAGTGCATTTAAAAATGAGGATTGTATCTCTCCTCTATGCCACCGTACCATTCTTAAAAATCAGTTGATATTGTGGTTTGCTCTTATTTCGAAACGATGCTCTACTTAAGGTACACAAATTACGAATAGGTAGAGGCCTGATCGTGGATTTATTTATTTCTGAACATTACAGTTTTTTGTCGTCAAGTATGATGAACTTTGCACTGTTTTAAATCTATAAATACAGGTTATAATTGGAAGGAGGATGCATGATGCAAGTAAAACAGGTAATTTGATAATTATATATATTTTCGCGACCTTTTAAATCTGTCAAATATATTGGCAGCACAATAACGCTGTTTAGATTAATAATAAAAAATGTGTACTGCATCAATCCAACTGATTATGCTTAGTTTTAATCATGAAAATGCAGTTTCTGTGATTTAATGGTTACAAGCTTAATTACTATATATCTGTGTATATATGATAGACAAACAACGGCTTAAAAGTCATTTTCATTATTTTTAAGTAGCTAAAAGAAGCTTATGAAGTAGATTATTATTTTGGTTTAACTAATTGACTTGATTTATGGACTCCACCCACAGAAAATGAATTAATCACTATGTTCATTTTAAACTTTTTAAATGTCAACAATTCTGTCGATTTCTGAGATATTTTGTTTTTACTGCTACAATACGTTTAAATATTTTACATAAGGGTGACACAGTATTGAGAATTATTAGATATTCATATTATTTGAGATAGAGTGAACCTGTCTGAATGATATAGACCAGATGGTTTGAATGTAAGATGCTATTTTTTGAGAGATAAAGAGTCCAGGCAATGAAAATATCATTTAATGCATTTCATACAGAAAGAAGTATTTACAATGTTTTCACTGCACCAAATAATTAAAAAAAACTATTCTCGCACATCTCTAAGACTGTTCACGACTCGTTTTTACACAATTTTTAGAATTTCGCGAATCATTTTTTAACAGTTTTGAAAACTTCGCGACTCTTTTTTTCACAAAGTGAGGGGCCAAAGGCCGCCTCACAAAGGCAGGAACAAAAGCCCGGCAATTTTCTTGAACCGACAACCCGTACATCCACTCGAGTATGATCGATGGAGCTGCATTTGTACCTGAAACAAAATCAGTAGTCTGTTTGTTCAGTTTTATAAGGCGGTCTGAAGTATGATATTTATAAACTTTTGAAAAATATATTGAAATTTCAAATTTTTCTAAACGGACTTTGATGTTTGTCAAATGTTTTCTGTATTGACATTTGGGGTATATGAGTCGTGTTCTGAGAAAACTGGGCATAATGCATGTGCGTAAACAGTCGTCCCAGATTAGCCTGTGCAAACCTCACAGGCTAATCAGGGACGACACTTTCCGCTTTTATGACATTTTTCGTTTAAATGAAGTCTCTTCTTGGCAAAAATCCAATTTAGGCGGAAAGTGTCGTCCCTGATAAAACTGTGCGGACTGCACAGGCTAATCTGGGACGAGACTTTACGCACATGCATTATGCACAGTTTTGTCAGAACACGACGCATATAATCTCATGACGTGTACAGTTGGATTTTAATGTTCGTCTGCTTACTCGAAATGAATGTAGTGCATTTAACAACTGCATAGACTTTTTCGATGCCAGACTATATTGGAATTTTAACAATCAACGGTTTGGTGTTTTCTATATTTTGATTCAGTACTGCTTGTTTGTGCAATATAAGGAAGTGAAACTCAAGCTGCTGGAGCAGTAATGAATTCTCAATAAAAACAATTAGTTGGTCCTTTATTTAAGGCAAGTGACCTATTGCCCAAACAGTACAAACAGCACAATACAGCACAATACAAACCAACATAAACACAAAATATGAATAAAGCTGGGGTCACCGCCTTGGAACGGTCAATGCAAAGCATTGGGGGTTTAAACCGGTTATAGAGCGCTCAACCTCACACTTGGCCAAGCAATATTCATAATACATTTAAGTGTAAATAAAATTTAACGTCATAGCATTGTAACTCAAATTAAACAATAATAAAAGGGAATTAAAACGCATTCAATTTAATTACAATTTAATTACTCAATGGTATTGAAGATACCAGAGCAACAAAGTTACAACTTTTTGACGAACGATATAATGAAACTACAAACAAGTGTCAACTACATTCCTTCTTTATAGAAAAAGATTTAAGAATATAGCGTCATTAAGTTAATACAGATAATACAAGAATTTCAGATATCAAGCATGTAATGTATATACATTCAAAACCTTTTGAGTACGGTAATTGTACATTACACTGTAAAGTGATACAAATTTTGTACAATGCGTACGATTTTTTCGTGTTTTAAAGATAAGTTATAACATCTAGTAAAACGTTTTGAATAACTTAAACGGTATCTAGTTATTGACTTCTGTAGTATATTGCACATGGTCTTCAGTCTATCAGTTATTTTTAAGAAGAGAAGCACACTATTTTAGATAAAATGGAAACAGATCACACAAGATTATGGTGGTGGTTAGGGTCAGTTAGACTTAATGATAATCCTGAGAGTAATGATACGGTGTGTTTTTTGTTGTTGTCGGCGTTTATTAGTACATTATTGATAGCGGTAAATAATTGCGACTTTGTATGTGAGGACGTTTGAGGTAATGCTGACGATCGTAGTCGATAGTGTAGTAATTATAAACATAGCGATGTAGGGGATGCTGATGATCTCGTGAGTATTGTGGAAATGATGACGATATCGATTTGCATGTTTTTACCTGTTTTACGCTAGCTCTATTTTCTTCATGCCGTCCATGCCATATCTGAACTTATCTCGTTCACTGTTGTCCCATATAACCTATACATAAATTAATGTATCACAATTACAAATACGCTTGCAGATAATACATAACCGATTACACGTTAACATATTTAGGAATATACGCTTAATCGAAACTATTCATATACATATGCTAATTTCATGTGACGAGACGGGTGTCCATAGAGCATGGAAGCCCCGACATTCCAAGTTTATCTCGGAATTCGTTATATGTTTTATTTGTTTGTGGCTTAATTTTTATTTTTGTATCCTAAGTCTGACCTTGACCTGTAATGCATGCGACATTCCGCCTCCTCATGGTAGTCATTTTGCAATTACAGGGTGATTAACGACACAAGCAGCAGTATCATAAATTTGCCCCCCACCCCGGGACCCTACCCCCCCCCCCCCCGAGTTTACCCCAGGGGTTCCAGATTGTTAAATGTACACCTATTGTGTATGGTTTGACTTTTCAACAACGAATATTGACAAAAATACATAGTTTGAAAAAACAACCCTCGTATAGGTATTATATATACACAAGGTATGAAACGCACTATATACCTATTGCTGAAAGATTGTGGAACACTGGACGTGACCTTTTTCATCGAAAACACACATGTTCCCATGCAGTTGCCGACAAAATGCAACTGGATTCGTTAAAAGACAGTAACATCAACGAGATTACACTACTAACCGATCTCCTGCTCGGCTAATAACTTTAATATTCAATTAAATTCGCTTTTCTCGCCACATGTCTGTGTTTTGCTGTCATATTTTGTCGATCGAATGCTCGGTTCTAAAACGCCATATCATTGGCCAACACAATAAGAACAACCAGCCAGATGACGCGTTATAAAATTAAAATGGTGTACATGTGTAGATGAAACACCGAGTGACACATAGCGAGAAAGTCAAATTTAATTGAATATTTAAGTTATTAGCCGAGCAGGAGATCGGTTAGTCGTGTTATCACGTTGTTTTTTACTGTCTTTTAACGAATGCAGTTGCATTTTGTCGGCAACTGCATGGGAACAAGTGTGTTTTCGGTGAAAAAGGTCACGTCCAGTGTTCCACAATCTTTCAGCAATAGGCATTTAATACGTTTCATACTTTGTGTATATATAATACCTATACGAGGGTTATTTTTTCAAACTGTGTTTTTTGTCAATATTCGTTGTTGATAAATCAAACCATACACAATAGGCGTACATATAACAATCTGGAACCCCTGGGGTAAGCTTGGGGGTTGGGTCCCGGGGGGGGGGGCAAATTTATGATACTGCTGCCTGTGATTAACGAAGGTACAGCGTCACTGTGTTGTATAAGCGGTTTGAAATCTGATCTACACGTGTGCCATTTCACTTCTAAGAAGTTTTACAGTTTTATTGTTCATACAATAGACACTTGTCCATGTGTATACAGCACATAAATGTTATGGATATAACAAACGAGTGGTCACATGACTAGTAAGTTGTATAAAATCGAAAACATACTTAAAAACAAACAAAACATAAGCGAGAGGTATATCCTTGTTATATGATAGACCTACATAAAACGATTATGTACGAAATATTAAATGACAAGGAATCATCATAATACAGATTAAACACGTTTCTAAGTTTAAAGGCTTTGTTCACATATAATGCAAGGTTGTTATTGATTCGAACATTTTCGGATTTCATTATTTCAATAAATTTAAACATATTTGGATTTTTCCAATAGTATTTATCAATGTACAGCATTCTTATTTCTGAATATAGTTTACATTCCATTACAAAGTGATATTCATCTTCGAGCATATGACAACAATTATAATGTTTCTCCTGATACGGAATTGGAATAGGTTTTTGCAATCTTCCGGCCTCATTTTTCAGTCTATGTGAAGATACACGAAGTCTACTTAAGACACTTCTAAACTTGTTTGTTTTTATAGTTGTTAGATAAGGTTGCATTTTAAAATCACAAAAAAAGTTACATAAGTCCTAGCTCTGTACGAATTATTTAGCTCATTTTGCCAGTTTTGTAAAAAATGGTAATGAAATCGCAACTTTAACATAGACAAAAATATGTTTTCAGCACCAACATTTTGGTATAGCCATGCATATTGAAATACAAATGATTGTAATAGGCTACATACAGAATAGGCCCAATTTTTAACATTTGGTCTGCTTTCAATTTCGTTGCACATAGTGTTGTACATACATTTAACATATTTATAGTCCTGTAACTTGACAATTTTTAACACCAAATTACTCATCTCCATGAAAACAGCAAAAGGTCGCCAACAGAGCAGAATACAAGAGAACAAAATGAAAACACTACGAAATCACGCCCGCTTGTGACTGGCAGAAACATGACCCAAGTAGTGAAAACAGCAAAAGACTATCCAAAATAAAAACAACTAAGACTGCTACTATTGAGAAAAAGGTCGGGAATTCAGTTGTGGTTGAAAATATGAAGTTTCCCTCATTGGCATCACCGATAAGTTAAACAAGACAAACAACACCAAGGGCTAAAAATAGAAAAGCTGGAAAAACCGACCATGGGGTATACATAATCGAGATGCGGGATCCCAAAGCATGAATACTGATCTACCGACCAATGGAAGAAATGATCCCACCAACCAGCAAAAGGAAACTCGGGAGTAGGATAGCAATGAGGTCACAGGAGCAATACGAATTTGCATGAACAATGTACAAGGACTAATAGGAAAACAATATAATAAACTGGACAGTTTACATTAAACATTATTCAATGGTTTGGATATATTTTGTTCACAGAAACCTGGTCTAATAACAATTTTAATTATAATGTAGAAAACTTTGTTGTTTTTGTGTCACATAGAGAATTTAATTTAAAAGGTTCAAAAAGAAGCAGTGGGTGGTAATGATTTATGTAAGAGAAACGCTTAATAAATATGTTCATTTTGTTAGGAATTCAAGTGATTGTGCAATTTGGTTAAAAATTGATAAAAATAATAAAAATGGTAAAGATGTATTTTTATGTGTTGCTTACAACAATAAGCAAAAATGTAGAATGTCAACAAGAAAACAGGACCTTCTGATCAAGACTCGTGTGTTTTTTGGTTAATAAACATTGGAAACTAAACGTATCGGTTTTTAACAATAACTTTATGTTCTCGATAAAGTCATACCTGGTTTAACTCTACATCAAACCGCCATAAGATCGCCATGATTCATTATTCTGGATTCTTGAACAGTCTGAACTTCACCAACATCATAGCCGTATCGGTATTTAAATTTTAGATCATTTAAATCCCATGTCACGAAAACCTTTCCATCTATGCGCATAAACAAATACAGTTAAATATACAGGAAGAAAAAGGTCATTCAATCAATGAAATTCAATTCGTTGATCAAAAGCCATTAATGTGTTTAATTATGGTACCTATTTATAAGTTGTGAAACAGTTAATTATCATTTTGATCTTTTAAGAAAGGGTGTTGTTTTCCAATTCGTTTATATAAGGTTGAACTATGTATGAATGTCTAAACTAAACATAAGTTCGAATAAAACAATGACAATATTTATATGTCATAGGGTTTTACTTTTTTCCTTTCAACGTTTGGACGATACGTTTTGCATTTCGGAAATGGTGTTATCGAGCATTTTGTTTGATAACAATTATTTAATCAGTTGAAAATTACCTAAATGTCCTACAACAGTTACAGGCCCATTGAGGTCAGATGTTTGTCTGTTGTCAAATTGATGCATTCTAACCCGTATACCAAGCGCTGGAAGGTCTGTGCCGTGGCTTGCTTGAAACAAACATCCCAAATCTTCTTCCACACGCCTTCTTGTGTCTGACCGACAAAAGTTGATATCCTCCTGATTAATATTTTGATATCCTCCTGATAAATATTTTGAAAACTAATCATTAATTCAGCATAAGAACGTCTTATTAAAATCAATAAACAACTATACATCGATAAAACGTACAGTACAGTTTTCCTCATTACATTGTTGGGTTCGAGAATAATTAAATCCATTGTAATTTTCATGTTTTTCAAATAACACAACACAACAAATCGTGTTTTGTATTTTTGTGGTTTACGGAATTATCAGAGTCGTGATTTAAAATATTTTCTCAAACATATATTTTTATGGCACATGTTTTGCAGCTAGGTCTTGTAATACAACATGTTGTCATGTATTATGTATAACCAAACAAGCAATATTTACAAAATGAACAGGCATTTTGTATTTACATTATCCTCTGCCGAACGGCTTGTAAATCTATTGACTGCCATAGTGCAGCCTTGTGACGTCAAAAGTGACTGTAATATAATAACAACAACCTCTCATGCCTGCTTTATGTAAACGGGTCACTGATCCAGATTACACGTGTCACTAGTTTCGATCCAAAGAAACACGGACGAAATTACTAGGACGTCTATTCCAAATGTGTTTTTAACACTTGTGGAGCGAATACAGTGTCTGAATCATTCTTAATATTCATATTGAACAGAACAGAATTTTATTATACATACACTTTACAGTTTCTAGTGTTAAACAAAATGATAATACAAAATACATGAATATAGTAAGTCGTTGTTTTTCTTACAGAAATATCATAATTTGGTAATGGATGAACTTTACAGCTATTTTAGACAAACTTAACAGTGTATCTAGCTATATATGGAACTGCTTTAATATGTCGCTGTATCAATAAAATAAATCAATATCTATGTAAAGAACAAAAAATAATACAATTTGGATCACAGTACAATGTTAGTAGTACACAGAATACCGCATTTTATTTATACTTAATGTTAATGCAACAACTCCATCAGCATAAAATAGTTACACAACATGATCAATTAAATAAATCAATATCTTTTTAAAGAACAAACAATAATACAATTTGAATCAGAGTAAAATGTTAGTAGTACACAGAGTACCGAATTTTATTTGTACTTGATGTTAATGCAACAACTCCATCAGCAGACAATAGTTACACAACATGATCAATAAAATGAATCAATATCTTTTTAAAGAACAATAAAATAATACAATTTGAATCACAGTAAAATGTTAGTAGTACGAAGAATACCGAATTGTATTTATACTTGATGTTAATGCAACAACTCCATCAGCATTCAATAGTTACACAACATGATCAATAAAATAAGAATATTGAGAATGATTTATGTCTTCATGTTTTCTTTGCTTTAAGAAGCTAGTCAAATGTTGAAAAGCTTCTTTGAAGTTTATTATGCGGCATATTTCAGATAAGCCAAAATACAAAATTATAAGGACAAGTTATGCTATGTTCTTAACTAAAAGTTGAACTTGAGGTGTGTTCTTCACAAAAAAAAATTAACTGCAGGTTAAACAACTGTAAAGTGCGACCTCAAGAATAGATATCGTTGCAGGTAATTAAAATGATCCGTTAAACTAAATTTAGATTCACATCGTACATGCATGATATACATGCTGGCGAATTTGACTGTACATATATTTTCGATTTCAGAATAAAATATTTAGCTTATTTCGCATTTTTCGACACATGTTTTTCTTAACTTTTATTTTAATTTATAGTCAAATATATGTATAATAAGTTTTTTTTTACACATTTTATAAAAATTTATAAATATTTGACAAAATCGTGCAGTCCAGCTTTAAATTAAATCGTGCACGTATTAGTATGTAAATCACGCGCGTAAAGAAAGCTCCAAATATATCCAGTTTCGATCCAAGACAAGCTGTTTCGACACGCAAATCTGT
Source organism: Dreissena polymorpha (assembly GCF_020536995.1). Taxonomy (NCBI): domain Eukaryota; kingdom Metazoa; phylum Mollusca; class Bivalvia; order Myida; family Dreissenidae; genus Dreissena; species Dreissena polymorpha. The sequence goes on along the minus strand of NC_068358.1, from coordinate 60,835,879 downwards.
TAATAAATGTGTGCTATCCGATGTCATCTCAGAGTGTTACAGAAGGTTTTGACTGTTACTTTTTACAGTGTGAATACACAAAGTTAGAGAGACATGATTACAAAATGTGGGGTGAAAAAAACATCATGATCAAGCGATTTTACTTTTTTCCCCAAAACATCAACTGCCCTACAAGTTTGATTGACATAAGTACTGGGGAATCGTCTTGACTTATCAAACAATGTGCATCAAAATAAGCATTCACATACAAGCAGTCAAATCGTTGGTAAAGACTGCCCTCATATCAATTGGGCTATTTCGGAAAGTCGAGCTAATTGAATGCAAGTGTTTCTATCCAGTTCATAGACACAATAATCCAAATAAAAAATTGCAGCATTGAAAGTTAACACAATTAAAAACAACAACAAATATACAGATATGTATAGTAAACATACATGAACGGACAGCATGTTCATTCAGTATATTAGCACATATTTTGTAGAAAAATAAAGTTTGGTGTTAACGTTTCATAAAAAGAGAATTGACAATTTAGTTAAAACATATTTACTTGACATCAATTAGGAAACACGTTCTTACAAATTAACACTAATACCTTTCAATTCTGCAACCTAGATATATTATATGTACTTGCGCCGAACTGTGATTTGTAAAAGGTTGACGCCATTAAACACAGGATTTGAAGCCACGACCTTCGGATCCGGAGTCAGACGCTGTACCCAGTAAATGCCTGTAAACCATCAACATTAACATATGAATATTACGTTCAATATTTCGAAAAGTAAAGTTAATACATCAAAGTTCAATGTTCCTTATAGCAAAAGCCAAAATTTACTTTAGATGTGGTTTGTTAGCATAGATTTAACTCGATACAAAATGGTATTTTTTGTTTTTTGCTGAACAAATATTTTCAACACATTTTCATGTACCATATTAGTGTTCGTTTGTCGTATGAAATTATATCGATGTGGGAAAATAAATTTTGAAATTATTGTGCCACAAAAAATACGAGCATTTTGTACGTCGTTAAATCTATGTTACCATACCATATCTAGCGTTGACATTTTGGATATTGATATAAGGACAACTTATTGTTTTATGTGTTTACTTTATTTTGCGAACTATATTGCGAAGGGAGCTAACCGTGGGTTATTACCCCGATATACCAACGGTTGTTTAAAGAAACCTCACTTTGATTGTCCGCGCACTGATTATGAATGAAGACGACGTCATTTGATTTTCATTGTTGTGTCGACGTCACGTTTTCACGGAAAAGTGGAGGACGTTCGATTTATATAATTCTCATGTATAACCTTTAAATCGTGCATAGCTTATTAATGAAATCGTGTTAGAATCGAAATAATCGACGTGTAAGCGTTGGTTAATGCGGTAATAACAATCAGTTCGTCGTTCCGATGCTTGTTACCAAACCACTCGGGCTACGATTCGTGGTTAAATTACTACGCATCTTAACTCCAAACCGTTGGTTATTACCACAAAAACCAACACTTACACGTCGATTATTTCTTAAGCAATCATCGTAGTGTCACAAAATATAACACCAACAAAAGAACTCTTCGAATTTTTAAATCGTTTCGCGTTGCAACGCTTTATAATTTTCAGGTTTTTAGATCGTCAAAGAAGCATATAATTGATGTTTTAGAGCATGATAAATGTTAAGTTTTTAAATAGATTTTGTACTTTTATTATATAAAAATAAAAACAACTGATCGCGGACATCAATTGGTATCGCGGACACATGTTATTATCACTAACTTATGCGAAAACCATTTCATGCTGACAGTACGGTGTAAATGATTGTGCTTATTATATTTCTAACTATTACCTTATTGCTTTCACCGGAAGGGCCTGGTATTTGTATAAAGATTCAAATACTAAATGATATTTTTTCTTTAGGATTACACTTAATTGGAAAGCGATTATGACATGTTTAACATTCAAAATGAATGAAAATAACACAATTTGGAAATTGTGAAGCCGAATCATGCACGTATAAATATGTCACAGCGATCAATACTGATTGTGGGCACAGTTTTAAATTAAAATATATGAATTATTTTCAGTCAGAAAACATTTTTTTAACCAAATGCATATTAAAATTTCCATTAAAGCGGGTATATACGATTTTGTCAAATGTTTATGAATTTATATAAACTGTGTCAAAAACTTGTTATATATATATTTCAGTATAAATTAAAATAAAAGTTAAGAAGAACATGTGTCGAAAAATGCGAAATAAGCCAGATATTTAATTCTGAAATTGAAAACGGCTGTACAGCCGAATTCGCCAGCATGTATACCATACATGTACGATGTGCATCTAAACTTACGAGGGGTGTTCCACAAGTTCGTGGATTTTCGCTATAACTTTCATTTGGTAACATAAATAGACAAACAAATAGCATGTTAAGAATATTTCGTCCTTTCCAAATATACTCTCCAAATATCATGGAAATACATAAAACAATAAATATATATCAGAGATTTATACATGTGCACAATGCGCACACCGACGCACGTGTAACGTTTCTGTTCAACGTCAATGACGTTATGAAGTTAACAACTGTCAAATCTTTTCCACATAATCACCTCCAACGTAAATGCACTTTATGTGTCGGGAAATCCACTTGTCAAAAGTGTCTCTATACCAGACAGCGTCAAAAGACGACACGATTCGCTTTGCTGCAACTGTAAGTTCCTGTTTACTTGCAAAGCGAATACCGCGCAACTGTGATTTAACTTCCGGGAAGACGCGGAAGTCCATAGGGGCCGCATCCGGGCCGTAAGGAGGACTTAGGCGCTGTAACGTGAAATTTGCCGTAAATTCTGTTTATCAACGACATTTAAACCAAATTTAAATTCGCGGAACGCTCATACTTATAATAAAATACACGCGTGCGCCGCATGTCGTTACTGAGGTCTCTATGGCAACGCGTTTCAAACGCGCTTTATGGAATTCATGCATTTTTAGCTTATATATAAAGTCCGTGATAATTGGTTTGTATAATATGTAAATTTCATTGACTTTTACCAGCAAACTAATAAGTTATAGCGAAATCCACGAACTTCTGGAACACCCCTCGTAGTTTAACGGTTTATAATACAAAGACAAATGCTTCGGTTATTGTAGGAAAATATGTACGTCACTATCGGCTCGGGGCGCTAATTTGTCTTTGCTGCATTTTATGAAATTCGGCTTTAATGTATAATTTTTCTTGCCTATTTTGTGTTATTGTAACATATTTTATCAATATATTACAATTAAACACATATAAAAAATCGTATATACCCGCTTTAAGGCTACCAAATTAATACGTAAATGAATAAAACAACATGTTGATAATACATGACCAAATAACCATTTCCCGTGTAGCCTTAGGACCTGGAAATATTCAGATTAAACGAAGACGTTTATTAAATAGATATATAGATAAATTTATTTCGGCAAGGAATGCATACATGGGCATCTACAACATGTGCACTATATAAAAATATAACAAACATTAAGATAAATATACCATGACATACACACCAACACAAAGGATAACACAAAAATGAGTAAACCCATATTTCCATTGTGGTCCTTTGTGCTGGTGGCATGAAATAGAGTGGCACTTACAGTAAAAAAAATGGAGAATGCATAACATTTATGGAAGATAGGACCAATGTTGACTAGAAAAAAAATGCTGACTAGACTCCTTAATCCAAAAATAAATAAATACACATACAAAGTTACAGATTTTCTAATAAACGAGTGTTTAAAGACGACTTAAAACAGACAATCTATCAATCTGTTTTATACTAAATGGTAAATTGTTCCATAATGAGCATCCCGTGTAACAAAAGGACTTTGACCCGAAACCTTTGACCTAAGGGACAGCAAATGCACTTTTTTGAGTTGACCTGGTCCTGTATGAATGAATATGGGCCTGCGGAATAAAATGTTCTCCCATATAGTCAGGGGCCAATCCATTTTTAATCTTAAACACATGGTGAGATATTCTTTTTTTCTAAATAGATATTTTAACCTTGAGTTGGCCTTCTGAATGACAGAACGAGCCATGGTTTGAAAGGGCAAAGTTTATCCAATGTAGCCCCTATGTATTTGACTGAAGATGTAGATTCAATAATGGTACCATTGCAAGAAATATCGAGAGAAGGATTTGACCTGATTCTATTGACCTGATTCTATTCACTGACTAACCAGATGTAAATCCTCTTTCAATATCTGTTTTACACTTACCAGACACACGAATACCTGAGTCACCTGCATATAGGAGGAGCTTATTTTTTTACCACAGCAGACATATCATTAACATAGATTTGGAAGAGCATGGGACCTAGAATTAACCCTTGTGGAAATCTACATGATATTGGGGCTTTACCGGAATTATTGCCTGAAACATCAACAAGTTGCTGTCAATCTGAAAGATATTAATTGAACCACCTTAAGATATCATCACCAAGACCTGCTGCACTTAATTTCATGATAAGTATAGAGTGATTAACAGTGTCGACGGCCTTTTGAAGGTCTAGAAAAATTATACCTACGAGATTACCTTTATCCATTTCCTACCTGATATAATCAGTCATATAAATGAGGCAGGTGTCCGTTGAAAAACCACTTCTGAAACCAGACTGAAATTTATACAACAATTTGTTAATCTTGAAGTATGACTCAACCTGGGTCATATAAAATATTTGCATATATTTAAAATATAATACTCAAAATAAAGACTGGACGGTAATTATCAACAGAGGTTGGTCAAATGCAAGGGTTGAGTAAGTGTAAGTGTGAGTAGTAACATAGTCATTTGAAATCGAAAACTATAAACCAGCTATATTGTTTGTTAACTCTATGTTGCCCTACGCTTTTTAAAGGATTGGTTGGCAGGAAATATATTATTTACATGAATCATTTTTCATTTTACAGCTGAAACCTTAGTTAACAATACATTTAAAGCTAATGAATATTTTTCATAACTTTAAACATTATCAAATGCTCTTAGTAAAACACAAATAAAACACTCAAAATGAGCAAGCTATTTTGTACAAAGGTGTTTATTGCTTAACATATAATATCCAATCATGATGATTATATAATACGTGAAGTTGGCACTAAGAAATCCATTGATATATACATTGAATCTTACATTTCTGTCTAGAAATATTAGAAATCTCCTCTAGAAGAGAATAAATCTGCTTAAGCGTATTTAAAGAAATGTCAATGTCAATAAGAGACGTTATAGGCAGTTTAAACTTACTTAATTATGTTTGTAGCCATGATTGCTAGTTTTGCTACTGATCACGGTACGTAGTCTTTTCTGAATATGATTGGCATGCTTGAAAGAGTCTGTTAATATGTTCACACTTTTTGTGTAAAGGATAATTTTTATGGTATGATACAAAAGGTGAAAGGGGTATATCAATCAACCGCACGTTTAGTGTGTAATCGGTGGGAATCTTAGGATCAACACAGAGATTCAGGGAGGAAGCAGATCCTGTTATGTGACGTCCGTACTTTAAACCGAATTGACATTGAATAATGGTAAATTCTCGCAAAGTGCTTTTTCAAAGGCAGAGGGTGATTGCGTTGTTTGCATTTAATCATAATAATTTAAATTACATTAAACGTATTGAAATTCGCTACTTATAAATAAAGAGCCCAGTGTCAAACTATCAGGTCTGGTCCAATCATTTTGAGCAGATACCATATTTTCCCATTTAACCTTAAATTGACATTTTTGTCAAGATTTTTTTAATATATTATTATGTTGTTTTATTTTGTTGAAGATCTTGACACATTTTTCATAAAACAGAAAAAATATATATTCCTATATGCATCATGAGAACCATTGAATCAAATTAAAGGGCAATTATTCATTCAAAAAGGACATACAAAATGTATGTGGCAGAAACTGAAAGTATTTTTAATAGTGGATTATTATTTACCAGATATTGTCTTTTTGCGTAAATGACACTGTTTACATGACTTACAGATAAAGTGTGAGTTTCGTTCCAGTCAATTTATTTTTGGCTAAGTTATGGTCCTAAGACTTATGGATTTTTGTTTTTTATTTTTTTGCAATGACGCATTTTATTTGGGATATAGCTGCTCGGTGGCTTTATAGTCCATTAACGGGCAGTGTGTTTCACTAACGAAGCTCTTGTTTTCTATAAAATATTATAGGCGTACAAAATAAAACATATAAATAGAGACACGGTAGTGTTCTTGATGTGTTATTGATGTATAAACACTAGTTTAATTAATATATTTAACTAGTTTACCTTCCAATATCTTGCATTTCCATTTTATTTCAGTTCACTGTACAATGTAAAGTGCATAATAAAGCAGAATAAGTTTATACCGGTATATACATTTTATAATTCACAAGCCACGTACCTATCAATATCAGGCCATATGTGTTTTTGTCCAGTTTTTTTCTGTGACATACATTTGCTAAGTAGATTTCTAATGCAATTAGTTGTTTGTGTCTAAAACAAATTCCCCATCATTCATTGATAAGCAAATTTCATTTATCCCTAATAACTTTGTAATTTCATAAGCGGCCCGAAAAACCCGCGGCCCGCGAAACCTCTCCGCATATTACAGTGGTATATTCTGCCTAAGCATTTTGTTAAACGAGCGATGTCATTGGCTGTCGTTTCCCAATCTTCATATCATCGGTCTTTTAAAATGTGTTTCGTATTTCTTTACTGATTCGTTTGCACCTTTTTGAAACAACTGAAGATTATTGGAGAAACGAACGAATCTTACAAAATGCTGATGTCAGCTCACCAGCCATATTCCGAAGGTCACTACTCTACACATAGAAAATATATAACGCTTACATATGCATCGATTCTTATCCAATTTCAATATTTAAAAATACAATAACCGTGAAATTATTTTTCATTTGTTTATTAGATGGTCATTGATAATTTGCTTTTTACTCAAAGAAAAAGATTGATTTTGCAAGGCCGAGGTTAGAATATTTTTTTGGCCAGCAACTATCAGGTAATAGTCTACTGTTCTCTATTAAAAATAGTTGAATTATATTACTGCTTTACCTTTAAATGACATTAGACGCGAATTAACGTAATTTTATTCTTTAAAGTTCAAATATTACCAGCATCGACTTTTGGGCTACCTACACAAGGGCGATATATCGTATTAAAAATAGTGTGCGTCGATGCGACTGTCAAGAAAAATATCGTGTGTCGTCGCGACTGTAAAGAAAAAGATTCAGTATCGCCGCGACTGTCAAGAAAGATATCAAGTATCGCTTCGTGTGTCTAGTGTCGCCCTTGATGAAAGAAGGGCGAGATTATAGATGGCACTTTCCGGATTCCGTACTATACAGGATGTACTGCAGTCGCGTTTTACAGCAATGTCACGCGTCAGTTAAGTACACTGTGTAATCTCTCTTTGTGTCAAAACCGGATTATCCTGATTACAAAACAGTCGTACGCGTCGATTAGGGTGGATTTTAATGCCTCATGCCTATGGTAATTCAGTCTAAATTTTGTTCAAATATGTGACATAATTGTTCGTTAGAATCTTAAATTCGTCAACCGTTCGACTGACGTTATTGAATTTTAACCAACGCAACAACCCAAATGTCATACATTCTTCAAAAGACAGTCACATATTTACTGCACAATCCTTATTCATATACTTCTTGGCAAATACTTGCTCAATACGATTTCAATGCATGTGATGCTTCATTATACAAATTAGGCATGCTCAATCATAGACATAGAGCCTTACATTAATTCAATGAGCTGCTAACAATCGTTTATAGTAAACACCTCTTTAAGAGCATGTTTATCGCATGCGATTTGATATGTTCGTTATTCAATATTTTCTGAATATTCAAAGGGTCCAGTTATATTTCATTTTTTGTTTGCACTATTTCCTCGCCTCAAATACAAGTAAATAACGTTGAATAAATTAATAACTAGTGTTTAAGTAGATTTACCGTTTTGCCTCACTGAGAGATGCACATAAGTTCAGTTCATATGTGTGGATATAATACAGTTTAACGCTGTTCACATCGCTTATTTACAAGATGTCTAGAAAAAGCTTACATTTATTATCAACAGTCCAATAGCACTACAATACATGCACGTGTCATTAAACCTTCAATGCACACTTTGTTAAGAAGGATATGCAGGACATTCTCTTTGATTCAATTGCACGATTTAGCCGCAGACGGGAAATAAAGACTGCGGCTTATTTTTTAAATAAAAACCACGCATTTCCGGTTATTGGTTCCCGAGAACGCCGAGGCCCCGACGTGACGTTCGAGTACCAAGACAACTTCGGACCTGGAACCGCCGTCGCGCACTCAGCATATGGTTTGACCTACTTTTGTCGGATGTCCTCGAATGGTCAGAGGAACATTTAAGTATAACAAAACATTATGATCAATAAGATCGTCTTATAAATAAGACGTTGGGCGCGAACTTAGTGATATATTGAGCAAATAGTACATATTTATGAAACCTAGTTTAATAGTATCGACCAGAGCCCCAACGCTTATTCAAATACACGAGCAAACACATTCGTTATTATTGGCTTTTTGCGAATCATACTTGGTGTTATAAAATTATAGGTAACTTAAATAAAGCGACTGTCTAATACGGATACGGTATAGGGGAAATACGGCGTGATTATCTCGGATGAGACTCGTGAGTTGAAAGCTGGATACAACATAGCAATTGTATGTCGAGTGAAACCAGTTAATGTGCTATATATCTTTGACGCTATTTATTAAAACAGTATGTGTACATACTTCACGTTCCAATGTTATTGTGTCGTTCGAGTCTCGATTAAATTTTTAGCGTTTTCTTGTCATGTGATGTGGTACTTTTTATCAACCTTAGCACGTATTTATTGTAGAGGTAGAGACGCTAAATCGAAAGATGCATGTTGTTCAGTCTAGTCTATAGTGTTACGCATGGACTCTTGCACATGTACGTGAACAGTTCTCTATTAAAAGTTACTTTAAAGTTTTGCGTATTGTATAAACGTAGAAACTCCAAAACCGTCTTAAAACAAATGAACACACCAAATTGATATCAATACTATGACATACATTATGATATTCATATTCCACAAATCTTATTGTTAGTATCAATATCGTAAGTACAGCGTGGGAAAGTACTATGCTATTATGGTAAACAGGTATTGTTATAGGACAAAGTATGATAATACCGATTTCAAATTAAAGGTGCGTTTAGACAAAAGAAAACGTGATGCTTACTTTTTGCGCAGTTGATATATATTAAATAGAGTTGTGGTAAGTGGCAAGTTACACATTTGCACAAAAATACCTATACACTCAATAAGAACAGTAAATAGTTGAAAAAGATATTATTGTGTATATAAACACATTTTGTAAAACCGAAAGACTACCTGATTTAAAAAAAGAAAGGTTATTTTTGTGAAAATTCTTATCTGAGTGTTAGTTTATGTAAAATATTCTAACTCTATTCTTGCGCACCAAAGGAATAAACTGGCGACAATATGCGTAACGGTAACACCTCTATATGGGTCAAGGACAAATAAATCGAAACACATTTTCGAGATTGTTTAAATGTGGGCATGAGCACGAGAACCTTTAAACTGTGCGTGTTTTAAATGAATGAGAAATAATTTTGATTAAATTGTAGTTAATTGTAAGTTAGTATTTGGTTTAAAATAATTTAGTCTACGCTATTCATTTTCAACATATGCTAATAAACTATGTTATTTGGCCTTGAATAACTATTAAAGAGGCTTCATAACAAAATTCAAGACGATGCTTCTTATATTTTTCTATACAATATGATGTTTTACAAGCTTTTTTAATATACACATGTCTAGATTTAATTCAATTTGTTTACCGGTATTGTCATTTCACCATGCCTCAGAACGTTGTTATTCTATTTTTATGGTTTGCATCTTACCATTTAGTTGTTTTATGGTATTTAAATTGAAATGTTTTTTCTTTAATTGCTACTATCTTTTGCACATTAAGCTAAAATAATAACACATAGTTTTAGTTTAACAGATTGTTTTTGTCAATACTGCATTATATGAACCAAATTCTCGCCTTCAGTTATTGGTGTTTAAAGCATTAATACTCAATTCAGATTGTGGAATGAAGTAAGCAACTTCTTATTAGAACATTCCCAACGTTTTAAACACAGTAAGTTTTTGTCAAACTACCAGAAAATATTTTATTAATATATTATTGGATAAAGACAAATCTTTGAATCTCTGTGATAGCCAGTTTTTACTTTAAGACAACGCAAATTTCAAGTTTGCAATATGGCCATTTTAGGAAATCTACACTAGTGGTATAACTCGGCAACATTTTAGGAAATCTTCACTAGTGGTATAACTCGCCAACATTTAAGGATATCTACACTAGTGGTATAACTCGCCAACAAACCTGTCACAAGTCTCTTTTGCAGGGATATAATTTATTTTTGAGACTTCTGTCCATCGGCCGCATTGAGAATCGCCAGGTTTCCGGCATCTACTAAGTATATGTTCACATGGAAATACTTTTTCTTGGTTATATACACTCTTATATATGTGTTGGTCGTTTGGATGTCAAGTCAATGACCCGTTTTCTATTATTTAATGATCAACTAACTACGCATTCAACATGATTTACATATACAAACAAAAATGTGTGTCGTTATGGCGAGTTAATCCGTTCATTAGCTCTGTCCACCACAGTTAACGACAACCACGACTGACTCGGCACTTACGTTACATTGTCATCTCACCACAAACCATCCGTTTTGTTCGAAAGAGTATTTTCTTCTTTGTCGTAAAAGCGCGATTATACCGCGTATATTGCGTTTCCTCCATATTGAACTATCGTCATATTAATTTGTTGAAACAAGACCTCTGATTGGCTTAAACATAAATATATTTTTTATTGCAAATTACAAGAATTTTGGAAAACGATATTTTATTTAAACATAGCTACGTTGGCTCCTCTTGTAATTAAATGCAAAGACGGGGCACGAGCTGAAGTCACCTTGATATATGAAATATATAAACCTAGTTTTTCGCGCGTTGTGTTACCACACAGAAAATGCAAGTTAATGTTTACTTCCTTTAAAATGAGTTAAACTTTACGTAACTGTAAAACCCCTTGTAGTTGGGAATCGAATTACTATTTTCGTTCTCGATTCATTTTCAACTCTGATGTAATCGACACAAATGGACTCACAGGTAAGTTAGTTATTGCTACCTTAAAATGTAATAACATTTGAATTAACGTGAATATTATTTAACATTTATTTGTTTGTTTATTATTATAACTTAGATCTAATATAAATGTTTTTTCCAGTTTTAATTTGTAAGATACTGAAATATATTCACTACTCTTCGTAAGTGTTTATGTTTTAATGTACAAGTTTATGTATTTTACATGCAAATGTCAATTATGAAAATACATTTATCCATATCGAAGACCCGCATTCTGAAATAGTGCGTTTCGAGGATTTTCGCACACAGTTCTCTGTATTGTCATTTGCAATGCAACTTTCATTGTTGTTTTTAATGGCATTCTACCCACGCGGAATACAGACTATTAACAATCAACCCTTGATAACAGCAAATATACACAAGTTAAATAACACGATCCAATAAAAACGCTCACATTTGTCTTGATTCGTAGATAAAAATCAGTGATTTACTGCGGATAACTTAATACACGGACCTTTTTGAAACGAATAAACGAATGCTTGAATTCATATTAAATTTTCTTAAGTTGCTTATTGACAGGTTGCCAAAATGACAGTTTACTGAGTTTAGTCACATATTGGACAATGGAACATAACTTTACATCAGGGAGCAAAATAACAATAATGACGTATAAATGCGTGTGAAGCGTTTAATATGTGGTGCCTCTGGTGTTTTCGTTGTTGTTTTGTATGGCTATACGAAGTTAACTTATATAAAGTATGCAAAGCTTTACAAAGCTTTACATAATGTCAGAGCTCAGGAGGCTGAGTGGTAAATGCGGTATTTTACTATCCAAACGAGCAGCATTACGAGGCCGGATGGGTTGAATAACATTTTTTATGTGTTTTTTCATTTAAGTTTTGTGTTTTATTTTATTACATTATTGTTTTATATTGCATCTCTTTAATTCCGTTGCTTACATTTATCAATGGAAATCTTTGTAAGACGACTAATTTTAGAAAATGCAAAATGTTTTAAGATGTCCCTTTAAAGTACATTTTCTGTCATCACAAGTATGATAATTAACAAATCGTATTTAAATATGCGAAATGACAATTGTGTCTTAGGAAAACTATTAAAATTATTGTGTCGTTGATGCAATCTAATAATATTTTTTCAAGACATTTGAAACGCTTTTCACCAAAAAGCCTTTTTGTTACTTACATAGCGTTTTAAAGCAACGGCTCGGTTCTTAAGACTGAAACTAAACCCAAGAAGTAGTGCATTACATTTCCCGAAAATAAAAGATCCCGAGCTTTCGAGCTCAATTCCATTTGAAATCATTTGTTGTTACAATTTACTTTATAATAATATTATTACTTCAGGGTATTCACAATATTATAATTTTGTTAGTTGACAAACATTAAACCAATTTATTTGTCAAACGTACAAAACTATGCAAAAAGGTTTCTTTAATGTTTGAAGCAATAGGAAAATAGGAAGTGCATGATCAGCCAGGGGTATTCACCTGTTTCACAATTTAACAGGTAAATCGGTGGGTTATAATGACGAAAATTAATTGTTGCACATATCCTATTTAATCTTTGTTAAAGTGTGTCTAGTGCAATAAAAATGACTCACGCTCTTTTGAAAACCGGTCGAAATGCATTTGCGTAAAGTGTCTTCCCAGATAAGCCTGTGCAATGCACACAGGCTAATAAGGGAGGTGCTTTCCACTTTGATGAAATTGTCCGTTTGAATGAAGTCTATTCGAAACGAAAATCTAGTCTAGGCAGAAAGTTGTGTCCCTGATTAGCCTGTGCGGACTGCACACGATAATATGGGCCGATATTTTGTAATGCGCTTGCATGAAGCACTGTATTTCTACAGCAAAACTCAATTTTTTAAAACAACTGACACAAATATGGTCTATGATAAATTTATGGAAATGCCAGTTGAAATTATTTACTATTGTTTTCTTATAAAGCTAAAGCCCAATTATCCAATATAACGTCTATAAAGTATGTAATCTTTCTCAGCAGTTTTTCTCGATAAAAAACCACACGAGTGTGCTTGTTTGTCCATCGCTTGTTTCAATCCTTGTTTTTTTGTAGTTGATCAATTATCCTATTGCAGTTTAAACTTCGGTTTAATATGCATTCGCTATTGCATACAAGCAAACACATTTGCTATAAAATGTAAAATAATACCCAATATTTCAGATAAATGAAACAGTTGCGGAAGTAAAGACAGACGCAGAATGTATTCACGCGGTTTTATTACAAATCGCCAATTCACAAGCGGGATGTAGCTGGTTAGTGTTTTTATCGTTGTTTACACCGTGTTCCGGTCATTAAGTTTGATGTATAAAACCATTATTATCCATAATCATCGGCGTTTTTCTTGTGCTATGATATAAAATGGTATTGTAAAAAGTTATGGTAATGAATCTAAAGTAATATATTTACGAAGTGTTTTTAACACAAATGCATTATACATGTATTGGATATTTATACTACCCATGCAATATGTACGTTTACCTGTTGATTTTATACTGGTTATACCTATTTTTCAGCAAAGATAAAATTACTGAATTCAAGAAAGGTAACGTACTACAATAACATAAACAACAATATAAAAATTCTCAATCTAATATAAGTATCATACACCATTAAGGCTGATTGGTGACATATGGTAAGACGAATATATATGAAGCCAATAAACTTGTTTGGTCATTCTGCCGTCTGAAACTCATACAATAAACTCCAATAAGAATCGTTAAGTATATAAACATGATAACGGACTAAAGGGCTATTTTAGGAAAGCTATTATAAAATTAGTTGTTTTAGTTGTTTATGAAAATTTGACTCTCAATTTGAACCTCAATGGAAAATCATTAGTATGTATGGACATTGAACCAGATCCCTTGCGTGAAAAAGGTTGCGCTACCCGCGACGCTTAAGTGTTTGATTCTGTTAAAAGCTAAAAATGTTAACTCTTTGTTTATTGCATATTAGATACTCTTTTTCCCCAATGCAATGTATTTAAATTGGTTGTAATTTCAAACACTGTGACCAGCATTTTTAACATTAGTATACTGTTAGTACTGTTGTAAGTGCACATTTAATTTAAAGCATAATGATGTTTCAAGAATTATATGAATAAGATGTCAAATGAGATAATAGGCTTAGTAGCTACTGTAATTTATAAATACTATTTGCATAATCAACAGCAAAATTTAAGTTTGGGTCAAAATAGATCTTGACGCTCTGAAGGAAAGGGTGTCAACAATGGAAGAAGAATACTGGCAAGTAAAACAGAGACGTGACGAGGTAAAGAATGCAAGAGCGAGACGACTGGGTGAACACTTCACACAACTTGAACATATTCAGAGTAGCATAGGAAGCATGGAACTCAACCGACCATTGGGTACAGGGGCAGGCAGCGAGTATCAAGAAAGAATGCGATCAACAGAACGTACTACATCCGTGTCAGATTTAGGAGCAAGTTCGCCATCACTTAAACCGGAGAAACATACAAACCGTGAGTTTTGCCGTATTTTATGTGTTAACATAATCTTTTGTACAGCAATAATATTGAGTATTCTTCGGTTGATGAATTTCAGCAACATTTTTTTTTGTGAAAGACTTAGTTACAACTTAACGATGTTTTTCCGCTATAATCAATCAAAGAGTTGTGATTAAATATCCGTTTATAAAGTGTGTGTGTATTTTGAATCGTATGATTTTCATGAACCATTTATGGCGAAAGTGAAATAGTTATTATGTAAATGGATATGTAACATGCATCTATACAAGCAGTCATAAGTATGTATTAGTGAAGACACGCTTTGTATATTCTCCAATTTTTAAACGGTTTCAATTTTCAAGCAAATCATGAATTTTTCGAGAACAGCTCCTGATTTCTTTTAATCATGATTAATTATCAATATGAGTGCATCAGCACATTTTGGATGGATCGTGAACATTTTATTGTTTATGAACTGTCCTTTATTATCTCTTGTGAAATAAAGATTATGATTCCATTATCATATGATTCCAATCATGAAATGTTATAAATTGTCGTGATATGCTGATCATTATTTCATTATCGATCTATGCGTACCTTGGAATGATCTTGAAAAGCTCTTAATGTGTTCTTTAATTAGTATGATGAACATATTAACATTTATTCAAAAGTTTATGATTAACACTTCCTTAATATACGACACCATTCTAGAATTCATAAACTCTCCTTGATTTTCTCCATTAGAAATGCAGTTCAGGATGTCATGAGTATTTTGAACTAATACGGAACTATTCGTGTAGACTATTGGGGTAGATCTTGCATTTTTCTTATGCATTTATATACTTTTCGCAAATATGTGTGATTCATAAATTGATGAGGAATTTTAAGAATTAGTGAACTCAACAGAATCTGCGAAATGAAATTAATGATTATATGACAAATTAAAGCCAATAAAGATTGGTGTCAGAATAATTACTGAACATACAATTGGTAAACATGTAATGTATGGATGGTGATGGATGATAATCATATTTATGATTTTTTCATATAGAATGTAAAATGCGGCTAATAATTTTATTAGCAGTTCAAGCCGAGTATGAACTGTTCGTAAATATTACTTTAATTTATCTTGTTTGTGTATGTTAAAGAAGATTTTTAATGTTTGAAACTTATATTGTTTGAAACTTATAATAATAGTATATTAACCGTATTCGCTGCACTAGATATAACAGAATAGCTTTATTTACAAAAGTAGTTATAAAAACATTCATAAACACGAATCTTCTTAGGTAGTAGTTAACATTCAGTGATTAAGTTCACTTTTGCTGATTTGACAAGGTTTCATACACTGTTTTTGATCTAAACAACACCCGATGTGGAAAAATGGAAGGTTTATGTTAGAAGAAGTCAATACATGTTGTTTAATCATATTAATAAAAAAAATGGTAAACAAAAATTTCGTCTTAACATATCATTTTTATTAACATTTTTAATTACCAATATAATGTCGAATGGTTATGAATACTTTTTGCAATAGCGTAACGTTTCGGAAAACAATTCGATATGGACATCAAGTTTTTTATCATTATCATTCATACCCCAAAGTATTCCAGCCATCATTCGTTTAATTTTATTCGACAGTTGAGTTTTATGTTTCGTTAACAACTAACAAGAACTAATAAATAACGAGTACTTGATGTATGAGAAACGTACATGGTATTTGACTTGCTGAAAGAGGGATTTCTTATTGTTGCCCATGCCAGTAATGGATATTTTCATAGGGGTCTGCGTTAAAAGGCAGTCGGAAAGACGGAATTCGATGGATGTAGAAAAATGGCAACTTCTGGGAAGACAAGAAATAGAAAGGGGTAAGTTATAGAGAAAATATTTGCGATCAAATTTTGAAAACAATGGCAACTTCTTGGAGACATGAGCTAGACAACGTTTTGTAATAAAACATTAAATTGTAAAATACATTTACAGCTTGTCTGCTTGTCAATAATATGTGTTTTGATATATGGCATTAAATTCCCGAATATTCATGATAGTCTTCATTTATATTTATATTTATGGCGTTTTGTGTGCGGATAAATTCAGTGTCTTTGATGCCTCATCCACACAGCGGCTACCACACTGTTTTGCTGCTGGACATATCAGAAAGTATGGCATCGGGGGATTCTTGGAAAAATGTCAAAACATTCGTGAACGACTTCCTTTCTGGTATGCTCCTTGCACTCATATTGTGTGAAGTAATTTATTGAGTTTTTTCTAGTTTGCCTAATAATAATTAACAATAATAACGAATTATATGATATAAAGCAATCGTACATTTTATTAAATGCTTACTGATGGCATATTTCATTTTATTTGTAAAATGAGGCTTTATATTTTCTTAGACAAAAAATGGCTTTCGAAGAAAAACCGAAGACTATTTATAAAGAATATGTAAGGACAACTCTCGTGGAAATATATCCTGCCTTAAATGAGAAGATTATCATTTGCATTACAGATTAACAAATTAAACCCTTTGATTTTTAATCAATAAATCCATTAAAAGCTTGTATAGGACCTTTAGAAAACTGCACTTACAGCAGAAAAATTAAAACCAATTTATACAACAAAGTGTGCAATTCATTTGATTAAAACCATCCGAGAACTTAGCAAGAAGGGCAATACATGTTGGAATTATAAAACATACTTTCTTTTGTAAGAGTGATATACACAGAACACGTTTCACCCTTTCTGATATATTTCGCCTAAATAGGCTTTTTCAAAGTTTGTGTTTAAAAGTGATATATTTAGAGAGATGTTGAATAGTTTATGCTTTATAATAATCATACGCAAATTACTTTCAAAATCAAAACAGGCCTCGAAGAACATTCTGCACTGTCTCAGCGATCACGACACCGTTTTAATGAACATGTAAGCCTCGTTACGTTTGGGCATCAAACACACGTGGAGACACCAATGACAAAAGATTTCAAAGTAATCAGAAATAAGATAGGCAAGTTGGTTTTTAATGTAAAAACTTGATTTATTTCTGTTGTTGCAATATTGGTGCTTATATGGGTATGTCATTGATAATACTTTACCCTTTTATATTTATTATTGTTGCGTAAAGGCACTACAAATAAGGTACTGTTGATTTCAGAAATTATAAGATATAATTTAACAGATACAATATTAAAGAGACCTTTTCACAGATTCTGGCATGTATTAAAGTTTGTCTTGATAAATGTAAACATCGGATCTGAAAAGCTTCAAAAACAAGAATACAATTCAAGAAAGAAAACAAAGTAACACTCAACTCGGCTCGAACCACTGACCCCTGGAGTAAAAGTCTATCGCTTAGACCACTCGGCCATCCATGCTCATACAATGAGTTATGTATTATATACTTTATATAAGCAATCCTCGGAGTATCTAAATATATAACTACAACAACAGAACTCTCCAAATTATGCAAGCGTTTGGTGTCGCAGAGCTTTATAGTTTTCAGACTTTTAAAAGCTTACCCCGGTACTAAATACACAGTTGTTGCAAAACTAGCATTTTATTCATGCCTGAGAGCGAGTATATATAATCATAAAAAATATTTAATTTTAAAATAGATGAAACACTGATGAATTAACAAAATAATTAAAGTTCAGAAGAAGTGTTACTACTAAATTAAGGGAATAAGAGTTGTATACAAAAGCAAATATTTTCACTTGTACAGTCATTCAATATTATTAAAGCAGCATAAACCTGGGCATTTAGAGTGAATATGATTAAGATTGATTTGTTTTCCTCGTGACAGATCAGATTGCGTTAGGCGGTCCAAGTCCTCTTCTCGGAGGTCTGCTCGTTGCACAGGCTGTTTTAATGTCCGTCCAGGGTGCGTATAATAATTATTGTGTAACTTGTCAAAGTTACGCATATAGCTAAGTAATACTTATATTCATAAAGGTTTTTATCTAAGTGCTATGCACAGCTTTCTTTAAACTAGTTCTAATGAAGGTTCTGTAATGTTCTTATTACGTTAGATGATATTTAACTTTTAAAAGGACCGTAAACCACGAAGGAAGAAAAAAAAAGTTCTAAAATACCGTATTTTTTACAATTGTTAGTTTATATTGATTAAAATATCACGACTGGTATATTCCATTACTTGAAAAAAGCTAATATTTTCAGTATGTTTGGTAATACAATTTCGCGATGTGAAATCGAAAGTACATCACCAAAATCGGTGACATAACAATATACACACTATAAATAACGCAAGAAGATTGATCATTTTATATATAAAATATAAACAATTCACTACGCATGCACAACATGCATTCGTGGTTTTACCACGTGACGATGATGATCAATCTACTTGCGTTATTTATACTTAAGTGGTAGTTACCTGGTACACATACCCAGTAAAATTTTATTATATGAAATATGAAAACTTAACAACTTTTTTCAAGTAATTTAATATCCCAGTCGTAATATTTTAATCAATATAAACAAATAATTGTAGAAAAATACGGTATTTTAGATCTTTTCTTTTTTCGTCATTCGTGGTTGACGGTCCCTTTAAGTTAAAACAAACAATCGCTAGTATGAAATAGTCATGGAAAAGAACTCATTTCGACATGAAATATAAAGAGTAAATATTTTAATTCGTGAGATCATTATATGATTTGCTTCTTTGATAATCACATTTTTGAAAATGTGTATATTTATATCATATATATACTAGCTCAACGGTTATTTGTAAATGGATATTTAATTAGCAAAGCATATACGTTGTAGATACTCCTAATGTGATGCACAATATAAGTATGCATCATAAGGTCATCGTTTTAACGGACGGACAGCCAACAGAGATGTCGCTATACAGCGGACCAGATGTGGTAGACGAAACTAAACTTGACGAAGTAAAGCAATCCAAAATTCTTACTAAACGACTTTTCATACAATTATTCCCAGAAATCTTTCGCAATCGTTCATGCATTCAATCTTTAACAATGGGAAAGTACATATAATTATAATTGTGATACGAAATCTGAGCATAGTGTTTTGTACAACAAGATATTGAATTGGTATGTTTTTGATACAGTCAAACCTGAATTCAGCGGTCAGTCAAGGGAAATGACCAAAGTGACCGCTGTCCACATGTGACCGTTGAATTCGGATCACAATTTTAAGATGGTTTGTCAGTTGATAGTATTGCTACGTCGTTACCCCACCCAGTCGTTTGCATACAGTGTTAAACAAATGCTCATTGCCGTTAACTAAGCATAATAACAGAATTTACTTACATTGAATAATACAAAATAATATTTTATAGATTGATTTAATTTCATATTGTTATTAAACTAAACCAATGACTTTATCAACGCTAGTATAATTGTTTAATCATGCATCTCGATCATTCAGTTAATAAAACTTGTCACGTGCCATTGACGTCACGTCCGTACAAGTCTAAAAAGCGGATTCGCTTTCATAAACCGATAGTACGGTGATATTGTACCGTTCTAATTCAAAGAAAAAGACGCAACAAGTTTGTTTAAATTTATTCGTACGCAAACATCACACAAAAAGCATTTTAATTCAACAACCTTATACAAAATACAACGCTTCAAACTCACATTTGCATTCGAATCATACTCCTCCATAATTTCTCGCTTACGCTTAAGCACACTCTGCATTTGCGTACGTCCAACACAGAGCTCACTTGCTATTACACGCGAACTTTTTCCAGATTCAAATAGTTTCAAACACTTGGCTCGCTCCTCTAATGTGAGGAACTTACGTTTACCACTCATTGTTATTCCATGATTTATTATTCCGATTGCTTTTAGAAGTGTTGTGAACGCTAGAAACCTCTTTTAAAGAATGATCCGAAAATGTTATTTTAAAATCGATACTCAATGTTGTAAGTACAATGTACTAATTAGCGGTCATTTAATTAGCGATTATTACTTTAAACGTGTCAAAACTCTGACATATTTTCTGTTAAAGAAACCCCCACAATTTTCCCCGGTAAACAAACCTTCTCAACACCTTATTATTTGTTTACTCGCAGCAAGCCGCTTTTATAATATCAAAAGCAATTACCGCTATCAAACGCTTAAACCGCAACATAGACGGACAAATGATGTGCAGTGTTTTTAATTTTCGCGACTCGAGACGACTGACGCGTGACCGCTGATTTCAGTTCAAACATGAATTTCGGAGTTGAATATAGTGGCCGTTGGCCGTTATGAACAGATGGCCGTAAAATTCAGGTGTAATCTAGAGTGTTTTTCGTCGGGGGGATTCCAGACTGACCGTTGTCTGCAGGTGACCGGTAAATTCATGTGGCCGTTAGGTCAGTTTTGACTGTACACTTTTTCATACTGAATGTTGTATTACGTAGGATATGGCAAACATAGTGATGGTATTGGACAAATTACACGATGCCAAGATGTCGGTATTCTTTGTTGATGTCCCCAATTTCGCCACAGTAAGTTAATACACTGAATAAAATTAATCCTGCGCGACCTTATATTAGCGCTGTATTTAATTGGGTAGATGTAAAATGACTTAGATTAATTCGAACTAAATATCAACGTAGAAAAATACATAAACACATGCATGTGTTTATATGAATTAAATTATGAATCGTCACTGGGACATATTTTAGTAAGGGTCGAACTTATATGGCAATAAAAACAAGTCATTGATTACATCTACTCACCTTTTGTCTAGGTGAGCGTTTGTAATTTGCAATAGACACAAGTACCTCTAAATAATGTGCACTTTTCAACTAAGTTTTGTTTTTGATATAATTATTTGTCTTTACTTAATAGGTTATATGATTGCCATACCTTAAACATTATTTTACAAGTTAGATTGTGGTTATTCCTGAATATGGGTTGTTTCTTAATGGACACACATGTGCTCTCATTTTGAAACATAGTTCATCATTGTCGTAACGACAATCCTTTTTTGTTTACTTGCGATGGTCATACTTGTGTTTTCACAATACATTCAGGCATATACGAGAGTTCATTTGGGAAATGGATTCAATTGGCATTTGTCAGTATTGTCAATATCTCACATTAGTTTTATCAACCCATCCTGATCTCGCCACGGTCTTTATGATCGACCGATTTCTTTTGTTGATGTTTGTTTCCGCCTAGTATTTAATTGGCAGCAAACGTTGTGATTATTTTGTATTACAGAGTTTGGTGCCAAAGAAGTTTTTTTTGACATTTAAAATATTTTCCATATTTAAATTACGAACCATTCGTTGTTATTTCTTCGATGTCATACAAGATCGACCGATCCTTAGATATTTCCCATATTATGGAAACATATACGTGCACATGATATTTGTTGTTAAAAGTTGCATCGTATCCAACGTTTTATTTTATTATAATTTGTTTTATTTCATTATTCATTATGTATGCATTCGAAAATTATCCCTGATCGTTACCTTTGCATGTACTGAGATGTGATAACCGCTTGTTCCAGACATTTTTCCCGTGTATCCGATCTGATGCGCCATACAGAAATATATTTTACTGCAATGAAGGACGCAGATTGGCAAGACGCAATTATCTTTGTGTAAGAACGCATTTTGTTTTGGATTAGACTTTATTTATGTTACCCTAAGCATTACCTTTCAACTTCTTATAGTATTTCATGCACCCAGTTTCATGTTCTATTCAGTGTAACTCTAATTAACCATTATTATTTTAGACAACAAAGATGGACGATTTAGAAAGTGTTGATGAAAATCTGACAGCAGAGGATAAGGTAAGAAGAACTTGTTATGAGGTTGAATTATTGATAATCGTCGGCATAATTGTTTGTGGGGGGGGGGGGGGTTGTGTGACATAAATGTAATTTCGTAGATTTCTGATTTTGGCAAAAAATCTTTGCGTTGGCATTTTCAGAATTGAATATAATACTTGTTAGCGATAAAATGCGTTGTGGAGAAGGAGTCATTGGTAGGAGGCGGGCCCTGTTTTTATACTTATTTTGGGGGTGATATTAACCAGCCATTTCTATTGCATACTAAGTAAATAGTCAATTTGTATGAAGTGATCACAAACAAATACAAAGTGAAGCAATACAATCTAGATACAAGTAAATCTAATAAAACACACACAACCAAATATAAATAGTTATGTTTTATGTCTCGTTAGTAAAAGCGCAGGGACAATTTTAATCAGGTGCTGGTCACACATCGTCATCTTTAAAATACACTTATTGTCTCTTCTATCCGCCCGCCTGTTTGCTGTTTAATATCCACATCCCTGAAAAACACAATACACACACTGGGAATGAAGGATTTTGACGATTTGAGCTAATCCGTGTTGCTCTACTTTAACAAATTTAACGGAATCATTCAGATTTATTGAATAAGCGTTGTCAAGGTTTCAAGTGTCAGCTAAAAAAAGATGTTATTCACTCCCCTTTATGCAGTATCTGTTTTATCTGGATTTCGAAACAAACAAAATGTGTTCATTAGTTCGGTTGGATACTCATGTACATGATGCCTATGTTAATTCGATATTTTAAGCACTAAAATTTGTGCTTAATTATTCGTTGGGGTCTTAAGTGAGTTGATCGGTGTACCCACGAATGTACAAAAACTAACGTCCATTTAAATAATAAAATTACTATATATGATTGAAGGAAGTTAAAACTTTAACGTATAAAAAGACATGAATAAACAATAACAATAAAAAGAATTGCAATGTATAAGTTGCATGTTTTGATTTATATGAACATGTAATAAACTACGTCAGCTCTTGTATAGCATTATTCTCCGTAGGCAGATTTGCGTGACATTGTATCAACAACAAATGCACACGCCGCGGATGCAATCAATCGCGCATGCGAACATCGTATCACTGGTATGTACCGCGAGAGCAACTGCAAAACACTTCCCATCATTGGTTCTCGCGTTCGCAGAGGACCCGATTGGAAATGGAAAAACCAGGACAGCAATGGCGTGGGGACTGTGGTTGGACATTGGGACAATGGTAAATGAGTGTGTGTGTTTGATCAGCTCTATGTGTTAGATTGTGTGAATGTGAGCAAATATATCGAACAACAACAAATGCGGAAATAACGCCCAGCTAATGTCGCCGACGATTCTTTATCGTGTTTTTTGAATGGCAATTTTCAAATGTGGTCCTTTTTTCAAATCTATAGTACTTTTCAATATTGATTAAACATAATTGCAAAATTTTAGAAACAAAATTTGTATTTTTTATTGAATTCTATTTGATGTTACAATACAATGTTGTTTAAAAATTTCCGTTCAAGTAGGTGACGTGTGTGTATGTTTTCAAACGACTTTTCATTGCGATATAGCTCTTCATGTTTTTTTTCCTTGTATTGTTATTTATTTGCGACTGATCATATGCTTCAATACTAGACTAGCAGGTAGTAACAATAATTGTTTGAACTGCGATATATCTGTCCGTTTATAACTTCTTTTTTGAAAGCAGGGACTTTTTTTTAAAAGTCAACAGTTGGTTCTATGTATACAATTTTCGTCACTTTGCTGTCAATTAAATTCGATGATGATACACAGCTTTTTATAGATATGCATATACACATGAAATAAATTTCTGTTTCGCAAACAAAAATTAAGCACAGTTTAATAGCAAGCGCGTGCATTTCTTTTTGCGATTGTTTCAAACAGAAACATGGGTGACTGTTGAGTGGGACGCCAAATTACCTGGTGGTAACCGAGGGTACCAATACGGCGGGGGACGATTCGATCTTCTTATTGTCGACGACATTCGACGCCTCCAGCCCGGGGAGTTATTGGCAGTCGGTTGTCAAGTAAAAACTGGTATACTATTGTGACAGACACGTTCAAAATACAGTTCGCCATATTCATAAAAACTTAATATGTATATGAACTGAACACTGAATAGTATGTGTCAAATGAAGTTCTTATGACGATAAGATTGCAATTACATGCACAAAACAATTCTCCATTGACCACCAAATTAAAAAAGAACCTATCATCAGAAATATGTAGACGATATTTATAGTATGTTTAGTCAAACAAATTCAACTATGCATGTAACGGTCGAATGTCCTCTTTAGGAGATTAATGTGTATTGTCTGTTTGTGTTTATTTTCGAGTAAATATTACAATGCTTAGTACACATTTTCTGTTCTACCGCTGTTATCGTTTATACTCTGCATAACTTGTTGGTATAACCTTATTACAATACTGTTTAAAAACCTATGTTTATTTGTATGGGATATTGATAATTGTTGTATTTTGTCAGGTCGACATGGTAAATTTAGAAATGTGCATGCGTGGAACAAGGGCGTTGTTATTGAAATGAAACCACCTAAAGCCCGAGTGAGTATTAAATCGTACATACACTGAACACAATTCCTAAGCGATCACGTAGAAAGATTGTGATTCCGGGCAAGCAATTATTTATATCTGTATAAATTTAGATATGTTAATTTACTCAACCATCTGTAGATTCAGAGTGTGAACCATTATTTTAGTAAGAGAGCAAAGAAAACATATTTTGGGGCAATCAAACAAATTCACTATGCAATATGTAAATAAATGCATTACATATGTGAACAATTTAAATAAAAATACAAAAGATATGTAAGTTATGATCAAACAGCAACGCAATCGAGCCGTCGGAATGCTCGAGGCTCGAATTTCTGATAAAACTATTTATCGTCATCAAATCTTTATTAAATCTGCGTTTTTATTATGTAAATCGTCCTATTATTATCATCGCTGGTTTAAATAAATGCACCCGAAAGAGTAAAATTTACCACCAACGGCCTTAAGTCACTGCAAAGTTTAATTGGCAAAATACGGCTGATGTTACACAATACGCTGGTTAAATGTGGATATTTATATGTTAGGGTTAGGGTTAGGGGTAATATATATATATATATATATATATATATATATATATATATATATTACCCCTAACCCTAACCCTAACCCTAATATATATATATATATATTTTTATTTATTTTTATTTATATACCGGATTTGATATTTTTTAACACGTAAACCATCGAAATGTGATTTTTCACCTGTCCTACCAATACATAATAAATTAAATATAGGAATGATTACTGTGATGAAAAAAAGAAAAACATATGCACATATAACTACCGACCAATTGTTTTCACTGCTGTGGTCTTTGTAAGATTTTCTAGTTCCAAATTTCAACCGAAATAAATGATGTCATTTATAATCAGCGTTTACAAGGCAACTTTTAGTACGTAGACGCAGAACAATTTTATTTTGATTTTAACTTCAAAACCAATATATTCAACATTTATTATAGAACGCAAACAGATACACCCTATGAAATAACTGATCATTTATTATGATTGATATCTTTGATATGTTTACATATAGGTACGTTGGGACAGTGGAATAAGAGGTGATTATAGTTATGGCGAGGAAGGCAGATTTGAAATAGAAATTTGGTACGGTTTTTACACATTATTTATGAAGCACATTAAGATAACAAAATTTTCTATAAAACCTTGTTGTCATAATATGCTTCCCTTAAGTGTGCCATTCCAAGTTTGAAAAATAATCGAATTTGAGTTCAGGCCTAAACTTTCAAGTATAATAGTAAGAAAATAAGTTGCTGCAACTGGGTTTAACCTTCGCCGATCCTGTTTGTGATTTGTATTGTTTTATTTAAAGTAAGCGATCCACATGTGGGCGTCATTATTATACAACTACAGACACATACGAGGTGTATGGTCAATTTAATTAGTGGTCCCTACTTTAAAATGTTTTAAATGTTCTTTGGTAATATTAAAAACCTTCTGTACAATATGCTTTGATTTTTGGGAATCCGAGACCACAAATTGAAATGGTATTTATTTAGAATGCTATTGCATCTATTTGTACGTAATTAATGCAATATAATGATTACTTGCGAGAGGTATATACTAATCGAATAAACGTAGCAGTAGATATATTTTAAAGTTAAATTGGGTTATCACCTATTTTTTTTATTTGCAATTAATGTGGGGTTTTTTCGATATAATTATGTGATATACACTTAGAGTTTCCAAGGCCGTAATTTGTGTTATCTCTTTATGCTTTGCTATGTTTTTCGGTGTTCTTTAATGAAGGTTACCTGTCTTATAATAATAAACTTCGTTCATTAATGAGTGTTTTCAACTGGGGTTACAGCCATTATGTACCCTAATGCAATGTTTTCAATGCTACAAACCCTCATAAGTTTCCTATAATAAACAACATCCGTTATTTTTTTGCAGGGACAGTGCTTCATCGGCGACAACTTTGACAGAATCTGACAAAGAGCTTGCATCTGGGTTGAAAAGTAAAAATAAAAACAAGCGTTCAAAGTAGTATCGCTGTCTGCGTAGATACTCTGGTCTAGTAATGCCAGAAAACAAAGCATGAGCTGAATATCGGCTCCTTCCAATGAAGCATAAAATGAACTTAGCAAATAGAATGTTTCAGAAAATACATCTGTTCAGTCTACTAATTATCTTGTCGTTTAATTGTCACCAAAATTAAATTTATTCATTACCTTTTTTCATATTAAGTTTTATAAAAACAAGTGAATTAACGTTTGTATATATATTTCTGGGATCAGTAAACACAAATTGTAAAACAATGCTGTTAAAAAATAACAAAATTACTGACATTTAATTACCTAATAAACACTCATAAATCTCAAAAGGTTTCGCATAGAAATTGCAAAAGCTTTTTTTAAAGTTCTCAATTTCGTTGTTAACCTGTTAATATGGACCGCACTCATTTGTAATAATTATGGCGTGCTTTGAAACTCAAAATTTAAATGTATATTTAAAATATATCTATTTTAATTCACCATATAATAACAGAAAAAAGTAACATTTTGTATGTTTTTGATTTTTTTCAAAACGCATAAATTAATACAGAATCCCATTGCAATTTGCAATCTTGGATTCTTGTTGGAACACATATTGGGACACCAGAACGCGACACGATTACCAAACAAGTCATAAACAAATTGCAACCGAGTGCATGACGTTGTATATTAATGTTCGGGCATACATCGCATCGAATTCTGAAATTTCTAAGAAAGTAAACGATCAGCTTTATGTGGCCAACCGTTGTGTAAATGACATCGGACGTATCGCGTTCAGTGGAACATATGATGTTCAGATTGAAATGTCACCTATGACAAGTCTAATTTCTCAAGCACGGGTTCATAGCGAAACATGTGAAGCAAACGTGTTTATCGCAGCTATGTGTCGACAAAAGGTGTTGACAATCTACTTTACACTCTCTCTGAATCGTGAATATAAATATCTGCAGTTTGATAAGATTTCCTTCACTTTCCATAGTTATGCTCTGCTAAAAAAAATAAAACTATACTTATATTGTAGAGATTATTGTACTATGCACTTTCTTTCAACCTCATATGATGTAAAGTTTAATTTTAATTTTATCAAAACGATCAAGGAGCTTTTTAAGATTGGTTTAACAAAGGACTATTAGCCTTTAAATGTCGAGTGCTACGTCTACTCTGTAGTTCCTCATTTTATGTTGCGTCGTCAAATAATGTAATAAAATTAATTTACTACCTGCTCATGAAGTTATTTTTAGCATAAGAACATACGAGTTAGAGACGGAAAACTCACAGACATGTGATCCATCTCAGTGTTTAGAACACAATTAATTTAGTTGTAGTTGTCACTTTTGTAATGCTTTAAATATCACTTAAGAGAAACGCAATCCGGATATTTGCGTATTTTAATATACAAACATAGAAGTTTTACTGTAAGTAGCATTCTCTGCATTAGTTTTAAGGAAAATAAATAAAAAGATAAAAAAGAAATCTATTAAAGCATACAAGTGTTTACTTCCCTAGACTTAGCGCTTCCGTACGACAGTATGTACCGATCATTGTACTTATGGGGCAAAATGTGTGTCTCGATCAAGGATGTCAACAAAGCCGATAAAATGGTTTCTTTAAGTGCTATTATAGACATTTTCACTGTTTAATTGAGCTGAAAAGTATTAACAGGTCAAAAGAGTTAGTTAAAATGTGGTTACTTGCAAGTTGTTTATTTAAATTTTATTTTATATTCGATATTTTACATGACTCACCCAGTCCTCTAAGCTGAAATGATCCGTAAACAAAAGTGTGTCTTTGTGTCGTATGAACGAATCTGCAGTTGTCAAACGAAAGTACGGTTGATATTCAAATGCATTATTTTTCTATTTCCGGGATATTGTTTTAATATGTTGATCCTGCATAAACAAAATTAAGTGCATACGAAGTTAAAACACCAAAAATAAACAACGGTTGCGATAGACACCTATAAACTGTTAGATGCCCATAAAATCACTTTAAGTCATTCTAAAACACTTATACCTAGGTACATACAACGCTGCACCATTAATTCCTTATTGGTTATAATAATGGTTGGAATTGTATGTGAGTTGGAAAGAGTTTAAAATGGGCTTTGTTTTTAACAGCGGGTAAGTGGGGATAAGCGTTTTTTTTTTAACTCTATCATATTCTGAGGTAAGTCTAAAACATGAAGCTGACATGATTGTGTATTCGCGGTTGTTTTAAAGTGGTGTGCATTTGAAAGACATTGGCATAGTAAATAGGCGACAAGTATTTTTCTATTTCATATCTCTATTACATATGAAGAAATATCTTCTTATTTGCTTTCTGTACTTGTTAAATCAAGCACAAACTAAAATATGCCTGCTATGATCTCAAACAATAATAATATTGCTTTGTTTGCGCTCGAAGTCTCATACAAGATTGCGTTGCTGGACAGGGTATTGAAATCAGGGGGGATAATCAGGTAAAAGCGCTTGTTCATGAAACCAAAGCAATCTTTACTGACAGCAAGACGTGAAAGCATTGGCGCTAAACGTGCGTATATATGGTAAATATAGTATCAGATGTTATAAAAACGATTACTTATTTATGTACTATAAATGTTAATAGTTCTCTTTGTGTGGTCAAGCATCTCTGTGACGTGCGTCTTTTTTTTTTTTTTTTTTTATAAATACGATGGATAGGAATACGAAGACGATGGCAAAGACGATTTTCTAAAAAACAAAAATTCATTTAAATTAATGTACGAATGTTAAGCAATCTCAAATAATAATTAGTATTATTCTAACAACTCAATTCCATTAACTTAAAACATGTGTAAGAATAATTGAACGACAAGCACATCGTTGCATACACACGTCAATAAATACATAACAATTAATTAATAAATTAATAAATTATAATAAATAATTACCGATTACATATAATGTTAATATCAAAATTCACGTGACGTCGTCGTAGCAGACGAAGCCGCGCGAAACAGTGTAACGTAGGTTCTTTTAATATCTAAAATTAAATAAATACGTGAGCATTATGTTCGAAAACAAGCATACCTGCGTGGATTAGATTATGAACTTGACCTTATAGCTAGGAAAACAAATTCCTATCAAATGTTTTTTATTTAAGAAAAACGTCTGTTTTTCAACTAAAACAACAAGGCTAACATGGACACTAGAACTCAAGATAATATCCCATAGATCACATCTTAATATCGCATTATTTAATATATATATATATATATATATATATATATATATATATATATATATATATATATATATATATATATATATATATTCAAACATTATACATGCACATTTCGGAAAATAGTTATATGATCAGATAATAGTCTATGAATCTGAAGTAAAAATGTTTTATTAATATATGATTTCATAATAACCCTTTAAATGTTGTTATTTTTGACGATGCTGAAACAGCATCGTTCAAGGTATGATAACCATAAAAAAAATCACAATGGCGACCTTTGTAAAAGACCGAGCCAGTCCGATTGAGATAACCCGATTTGTTCAGTTACTTCCCTTTTGCATTCGCCATTGCGTAGGAGATTGCTCGTCATTGATAACATTCTCCTAGCAGAGTTGTCGTTCGTGTTTCAACATTCAACAATGGCCGCCCCTATGAGAGTCTCGATTCAAAACTTTCTTACTGCATAAATTGGCTTGTTTCGCTATTTAGAAGCTGTCATTTAGGATATATGAATTATTTATTCACTTAATCTCCGCTTATGACAACAATAGTTGGAATTCGAAGGATATATACTCGATGTGAATGAAGGACTTTCTGGATCGTAACAGCTTGACACGGCAAAACTGGCATACTAGTATTTTTAGTTATCAATATAAGTCACATTGTGCTTTATAAATTGTATTCGAGCATTTTGCGACTTATTGAATGACAATGATACCCGATATCAACATTTCATCGGGGATTTGCAGATCACCAAGCTGTCCTGAAATTCAACATTGATTTCAAACTCTTTACTGGTTTGTACTCTTTCTTAGTGTTAGTACTTTTTATCATTTTAAAGTTAAATGAACTGTGTCACAGTAAAAGAGACATTAAGGCGATTGTGGCCAGTTTGGATCTAGATCAGCCTGCAGTCGCTTGAAAGCTGTTTGCTTAAAAGCGTTTTTCTGACAATACCAAATAATTTAATTGGATACTGATTTGACTGCGCTTTTACTGTGACCTGGCTCAAATAATATAATTGTCATTAATCAAATTATTTATTTCGAACATTAATCAATTTTTTTTCTTGTCCCTCGGGATCAATGACTCCAGCACTTTCCTGTTGAGAATTGAATACTGCTTAAGGCGATGCTAGGGGGCGTGAGAGATGTTGCACCTTCCAGTAGCGCTCGATTGTTCATTGTCGGCTCGGGTACTACGTACATGTACCCCGGGTACTCTTAAGTATACTTACATGTATCCCGGGTACGGTATATATACTAAAATGTACCCGGGAAATTTAACCCTAAATCAGTCGTTGTCGACTATTTTTTTTGTAATAATTATATATACACATGTATGTCAATTTTCTGTAGAATGGCCTCTATATTATCGGAACACATACTCAAAAAGCATGTTGATGCAGTGTTTTTTGAAGAGATGTGTGTTTTAGATAATCGGTTGCGCGTTTTACGACATCGGATTTTGGGCGCGAATACAACTCGGGTATATCCTAATATGGACCGAGTACAATTACGTTTATTTACCGTACCTGGGGTACATGTAAGGATACTTAGAGTACCCAGGGTACATATAAGTATACTTAAGAGTACCCGGGGTACATGTAAGTAGTACCAGAGCCGACAATGACCAATCAAGCTCCATTATCCCTCATGAACCGACTCAAAAAACCGAGTCGGCAATATTTGACTTAATTTTTGGTTTAGTTGCTCTCGAGGGATCGAAAATTTCAGAATCTTCCTAAAAGCCCTACGGGTTTGATCCCCAGAAGCGACATTGAAAACTAGCATACGTTGTTATCTAAAAGGCTGCTAACCCTGATATACAGTGATAATGTGATTTTTTTCTCACATGATGTTCATCAGTCATATTATATAAAAACTTACAGCAGTAGTAAACAACTGGACAATAATTAATGAACGCATCTTTCATTTGTCTTTGACACTTTGATTTTGACATGGCCTAGATTTAAATATGTGACTGGACTTTACCAGCACTCTTGTAACAAAGATAAAGTTTAAATGTACCATTGAAGATCACCTAAATCCAGATTTGCTATTATAGACGTGTGGAAAGTTTTAAGGGTGTGACAAGTAAGCAAAAATTGGTCATTACCCAGAGGCCACAACTGATCTATGACTGTATTTAAACAAGAAAAATCAGTGCCTGATTTAGATTTCCTTAAATAGTTCAATAAAAACTAATTTCATAAGCCTGGTAACAGTTTAACGGTAATGCTACCAATGTGTCACACCAGGGCCTTGAATTTGAAATCTAGGACATGCATGGTCATTTCTTCATGAAATCAGGACACAAAATTGTATTTTAAGTCCTTAATTGACCTGGCTATAGTTCTCAGATTATTATAAGCTCAATCAGTATATTTATATCATTATTTATGCTTTGTGTATTGTAAACATATACACAATCATGCAGTTACATGATAGCAATAAATAATATCAAAGCTACCCATACTATAAAGGTCATTGACAAAGCCTATGGTCAAAATGTGAACACATTGAGTGTAATCGCCCTCATGTGCCAGCAAAAACAACACGTTGACAGGTTGTCATTTTTGACAGTTCTACTTTCACTTTCATTTTGTGATATCAAACTATTAACAATTATGTGGCTGAGAAAAATATCGCCATTGCTTTTATGCCCCCGGTAGGGTGGCCTTTATCAGTTGCACTGTCAGTCAGTCAGTCAGTCAGTGTGTCAGTCTGTCCGTCCGTCCGAAAACTTTAATGGCCATAACTTTTTTAATATTGAACCTAGCAACTTGATATTTGGCATACATGTGCATCTCATGGAGCTGCACATTTTCAGTTGTGAAAGGTGAAGGTAAAGGTCATCCTTCAAGGTCAAATGTCAAATATAAAGCGTCTGTCTGTCTGTCCGAAAACTTTAACATTGGCCATAACTTTTTCAATATTGGCGTGCATGCGTATCTCATAGAGCTGCACATATTGATTGGTGAAAGGTCAAGGTCATCCTTCAAGGTCAAAGGTCAAATTTTGCAATATTGAAGATAGCAACTCCATATTCGGCATGCATGTGTATGTCATGGAGCTGCACATTTTGAGTGGTGAAAGGTCAAGGTCATCCTTCAAGGTCAAAGGTAAAATATATGGCTTCAAAGCTGCGCAGCAGGGGGCATTGTGTTTCACAAACACAGCTCTTGTTTAATATATTTTCTGCACATTTCTTCAAAAAAACTTACATCAATACACGATTTTCGTCATTAATTCAATCATTCCTGACAGACTTGTGTACATATTTCGCTTACATTTTGACGCGCGTAGGTAGGACCGCATTACCGCTTCCGAAATGTGTATTCATACTATTGCCTTCGAGGAACTTATCTGATGTTTGACGGAAAGGGCCGAAAATGTGCGAGTGTGGGTCAAGTTCCCCACAGGTACTACTTTCCCGTTCCACCAATTTTTTTTCCGTACCTAAAATTTTTCGTACCCAATTTTTTTTCGTACCCAATTTTTTTTTCGTACCCAATTTTTTTTTCATCCCCAATTTTTTGTTCGTACCCAAATTTATTTCGGTCCCAATTTTTTTGTTCCCAAATTTTTTTTTGTACCCAAATTTGTTTTCATACCCAAATTTTTTTCGCAAAATTTTTGTACCAATTTTTTTTTCGTACCAACATACACAATTGTGGTGATTGTGGTGATGTAGATAAACTTAACTTGATGCTTTTATATCAATCCTCTCAAAAGCATCGTTACACCAGTACTGTCAGTACTTTGATTTAACGATGCCATTTATTAGACGCAATTTAATGCATGCATGTTGCGTTAGCACTAGCGTTGTTTCAAGGGTCCAGAAACGGGTATCAACGCTAGATATTTATAGACACCTATTACATTGTGAACACCAGCTTTCCGAGAATATCATATATATTGTCGTTCTTTGATAACTGGCTCAACAATATAACAACTAAACAATAAATTAAATCTTAAAACTATAAACCTGTATGATTTACATATGGAGTCGATTTGTTTGCTTTTGTGATAACACCGAGAACAATGTTTTATCATATGATATACTTTATATTTTCACGAGCGCCTATAATTCGCATTCAACTATTGTTATTTCAAATCGCATTCAACATTATCGATACATGCGAAACCAAAGAGCCTAGATGTTTCGAGGGATATTATAATTTCGCCTGAAGACGATATAAATTTTTTACTCATGCTTGATATCCACTTACACATGGCAACATTTAAGATTGTATTTGATGATTTGATTAACGAAGAACAGCGTATGTGTGTTAAAAGATTTATAATAATTCTCTGATATGTATAATAATTACAGAGTGACATTTGACAAAACTTAGAAAAAGCGAATATTAAAAAAGGGTTTAATTTCTTAGAGCACGCAAGTATTTTATGCAACGCAAAATATAATGTATTGACATGAGTCCAACAAAAGACATATGTTTTAAAACCTATGAGCGATAGTTTCAACGCATAATCATTGACAATATATGTAAGACAACGACACGAGGGAGAGATACGTTGTGGAATGTATGATAAGATTTAATGTTTGTTTACCAACTATGTCTAATAAAGTAAAATACAAGAAATCATTTGAATTTCCTTTTGTATGCTAACGTTTATGTTTATGTCATTAGGTCGAAATTCTAATACACGAATAACGATGAACTTGAAATGCAAATATACCGAAAATATCATAATTAATCGTACATTTATGTGTGATCTAAACATATTACAGTGTTACACATCAATTTGTCGTTAATGGCCAATTATTTAAAGTTTAAAATTGACTATGTCACAGGGACATTTCATGTTTATATTTAATAGTTAACAAACATTGGCACGTTTATAAAGAAGTATGTTAAATGATTGCCGAATATATATTAAGAACACATTTTGGTAACATTTGTTTGGTAGTACCATCGGCATTTTATGCTTATCTGTTTCGTTAAGGATTTAAACCAGAAATGAACGTCGTGTCAGTTTTCCGTTTACGTGTTTAAAACTACTAACAGTCGCTGGAAATCTTTACACGATAGAATACAATACGTCAAATGCTAACGTCGTGTTTACCACAAGTATAATCATTTCGGGCAATAAATACAGATTACCAGTTTGAATTATTCTTTCCCTAATACAAACGTAGATTTTCATATAAATTAAAATGAAAAATATATCCTACTATCAGTATTCGTAGGTAATTAGATAGGTGTTCCATCGACAAAGTAAGTCGGTCCCACGATATAGTTTACTCGTTCCCACGAGTTAGTAAGTCATTCCCTCGAGGTAGTATGTGGTGGACACGATATGGAAAAAAGAGGAGTGCATTTAAAAAAAGAGGATTGTATGTCACCTCTATGCCACCGTTTCATTCTGAAAGTTCAATCGACGTTGTGGTTTGCTCTTATTCAAAACGAGGCTCCACTAAAGATGCACAATTTTGTGTCCGAATAGGAAGAGGTCTGATTCAATCTCCACGCCGAGTTGTCGTTCCTTGCTCTCACGTACAACTCTGCGAAATGCTCAGCTTGCCATTTTGTCTATAAAATAGGTAAAACCGAACAAATGCATTCAATGTATTTTTGATTGGATATTTAAGATCGCATACATTAAATTAGGAAATGACTTTTAAATGTACGATAAATCGTGCAAAAACTTGCGAGTTTTAATGCAACTCTTTGGAACTAATTTATTGCCCATTTACGCAGATGGAATCATTCCACGCACTTCACAAATGTAAACAATTAAACATTTTTTTTGAGTGACGTTAGAAATTGCTTCGACGTGTGTATGTATGTTGGTTTCTTAACATAAAAAAAACATATCAATTTTATAATAATGAATTAAGACTGATATAAGATATCATGGTATGAGATCATTTTCTTTAATGCAGTGAATGCAATGTAACCGTCGTGCAAGAGATTGTTTAGTATTTTGTAACCTCAATGATGAACGCTTGGAATGATCATGACATAAATGAGACGCTTTCATAACAATAGTCCGTTCCGAGCCCAACACAGAGGTGAATGTAATGTAACCGTCGTGCAAGAGATTGGGTCTGATTGTGGATTTATTTATTTCTGAACATAATATCATTTTTTCGTCAATTACGATGAATTTTGGTCAGTTTTTTAATCTACAAATACAAGTTATAATTGGTAGGAGGGTGCATGATGCAAGTAAAACAGGTAATTTGATAATGTAATATATTTTCGCGACCCTATAAATCTGTCAAATATATTGACAGCAAAATAACGTTGTTGAAATTAATCATACCAAAATGTGTACTCTATCAATTCAACTGAGTATGCTTAGTTTGAATCATGGACGTGCAGTTTCTGCGGTATAATGGTTACAACTATACTTAAAGGGGCTTGTTCACACTTTGATAAATTGACAAAATTGAAAAAAATTGTTTCGGATTTGCAAATTTTCATTGTAGTTATAATATTTGCTTTAAAAAAAACAACAAATTGTTTCCATGCTCTAAAATTTCCATTAAAAGTTTTTGACGATTTGAAAACCTGAAAATTATAAAGCGTCTCAAACGCGAAATGAGTTATTTTTAGTCAGAAATTGTGAATGGGATCCCAACTAGTATACCAGAATGCAGCATGCGCATGGGCGCTGCGCTTATTCGCTTTGGGTTTACAAACAATGCATCTCATTTCTGTGAGAAAAAGAGAAACAAAAGCCGGAGCCAGCGACATCGCTCGAATTTATTCAATCTTGGCGACAAGACTAAGTGTTTGCAGAACCATAGGAGGATCGTTGGAAGAGACGAAGACAGGGTAGTGGCTTAAACACACGAAATGTAAGTCATATTTTAGAAGCTACGTTTAGTTTTTGGCAAGTGTTGCCTGTTTACAAAGGAATTTTAGCAAAAGTTTGGATAGGTATTTAGTTTTATTGTCTGCAACGAAACCAGAAACGCACTGATAACATAATTTGTTCATTGCGCGTTTTA
Source organism: Dreissena polymorpha (assembly GCF_020536995.1). NCBI lineage: Eukaryota > Metazoa > Mollusca > Bivalvia > Myida > Dreissenidae > Dreissena > Dreissena polymorpha. The sequence continues at coordinate 60,798,570 of NC_068358.1, read as the reverse complement.
AAATAAGCCTTTATGCCCCTATGCCAAGATGTTCGTATCAACTTAATGAATTCGTTATAACTTACAAGGAACACTGTCTCCAACACGAGTCAAATGAAGCATGAAATTAATGATAAATGATGAATGATTAATTTATTCGGTATATATTATATTATAAAATATACTGGTATGCAAATGTATGTTATATTATGTAATCAATTATCATGATATGATAATATGATTACACAGTTTATTCCCTGATTTTAACCCTTTGCATGCTGGGAAATTTGTCATCTGCTAAAATGTCATCCGCTGAATTTCTAAAATAAGCCATTTCTTTGATTTGTTTCAAAGAATACTATCAGAATAGCAAACAGTTTGGATCCTGATGAGACGCCACGTTTTGTGGCGTCTCATCTGGATCCAAACTGTTTGCAAAGGCCTTCAAAATTCGGTTCCAGCGCTTAAAGGGTTAACTATGAGTTTTGGGTTTAAATTAATAAACTACCAGTACCATTCAAATGCATTTTAGTTAATAATAAATGTCATTGTCATATAACACACAATAATGAATATGTCAATAAATGCACAGCATCTTGAATTGCCTGCCAACAAATAATGTTGTCACTGTCAGTTATGAGGAAAGAAAACGATACTGTAATGTTTAAATGATCTCAGTACTCCAAGGCTAATGATAAATTTAATTTATTTGCGCGAATACTAAAGTTAATTCTGTATTCAACTTGGCTTTTAATTTTAGTCTCTATCTGTAACTTAAGTGTAAACGAGAGAATCAGTATTTACGCGTTCTGTGATGTATATGCATATACTTATGTAACGAAAACGAATCATTTGATCAGTTATACTATTTTAATCTACTTTTATAAAAAAAAATCATACGCACTATTGAGTTTTACAATAAAAAAAACATATTTTACCTTCTTCTTCCGTGTTTGACAATACAGATTCCGCCATATTTGTTGTTGTTGTTGTTGCTGTCACAATGCGTGTTTATATTTAAATTTATATTTAAAATCTATATTTAGTCGGGGAAAAAACCGATCCAAGGGTCAGTGGTTCGAGCCTTGGTGCGGCTTACTTTTTTCTTTCTTATTTTAATTTTATTTTTGTTTTATACTGGAGCACGTTGTTTGCGATGTTTAAATTTATCAATTTAAAGCATTAAATGAAAAACTTCAAAAAAATGCAATTTAAGTGTGAACAAGCCCCTTTAATGACTATTGAACTTTGTAATAATGATAAGCAAACAGTGCCTTCAAAGACATGTCCAGTATTTTTAAGGTAGCTAAAATAAGCTACTCAAGGAGATTATTATTTTGTTGTTAACCAGGTTTTCCGAAGGAAAAAACTGGTTATTAGATTGGCGAATGTCGGCGGGCGGGCGGGCGAGCTGGCGGGCTGCGGGCGGGCGGAACAAGCTTGTCCGGGCCATTACTTTGTCATTCATTGTGAGATTTTAAAATCATTTGGTACATTTGTTCACCATCATTAGAGGTGTTTCGCGCGAAAGAATTACGTCGATATCTCCAAGGTCAAGGTCACACTTTGAGTGCAAAGGTCAAAAATGACTATAAATGAGCTTGTCCGGGCCATAACTATGTCATTCATTGTGAGATATGAAAATCATTTAGCACATTTGTTCACAATCATGGGACGGTGTGTCGCTCGAAAGAATTACGTCCATATCTCCAAGGTCAAGGTCGCCACGACTGAAAATAGATTTATTTTGAAACAAAGGGGTTCAATTATAAACAATCAGTTTAGTTTGAGTTATCTCCCTTTATCAGACTTTTTTTCACATTCAAAGCCTAGTTTCGTGACAATTTTGTCCCTTGTTTAACTAATGGACTTGATCCACAGAAAAATGACTCAATCAGTTATTCATTTAAAACTTTTTAAATGTCATCAATTTTCACTGCTACAATATGTTTATATATTTTACATAAGGGAAAACAAGTATTTGGAATTATTAGACATTCCTATTATTTTAGATACAGTTTACCTGTCTGATTGATATTTACCAGATTTTTTGAATGTTAGTTGTTATTTGTTGAGAAATAAAGAATTCAGACAATGAGAATATAATTTTAATGCATTTTATAAAGAAATGATACAAATTATGCATATTAAACATGTCACAAATTCATAAGAAACTGATTCTCACAATTTCTTAGATTGTTCACGGCTCGTTTTCACAGAATCATCCGAATTTCGCGAATCCGTTTTATAACAGTTATGAAAACTCTGCGATTCGTTTGTTTTACAAAGTGAGGGTCCAAAAGCCGCTTCACAAAGGCAGGAAAAAAGCCCCTTAATTCTCTTGAGCCGGCAACCCGTACATCCACATCAAGTACCATCGGCCGAGTTGCATTTGTACCTGAACACAAAATTCAGTAGTATTTTCGTTCATTTTTTGTAAGTCGGTCTGTAGTAAGAATGTTCAACAACTTCTGGAAAATATAATGCAATTTCAATTTTTTTCTAGACGGACTTTGATGTTTATCCAACTTTTTCTTTATTGACATTTTGTGTATATCATGTCGTGACGTGTACAGTTGGATTTTAATGTTCATCTGTTAACTCAAAATGACTGTAGTGTATTTTAACAACTGCAAAGACTTAAAAGATAAGTTAAAACATCTAAAAACATTTTGAATAACTTAAATGGTATTTAGCTCTAGACTCCTGTACGACATTGCAAATGGTCTTTAGTCTATCAGTTGTATTAAAGAAAACAAGCATATTATTCAAGATAAAATGCAGACAGATAACAAAAGATTATGGCGGTGGTTATGGACATTTAGACTTAATAATAATGATGAGAGTAATGGCACGGTATGTATTATTTTGTTTTCGGCGTTGATAAGTACATTATTGATGTTGGTGAATAATTGCGACTTTGTAAGTGAGGACGTTTGAGGTAATGCTGACGATCGTAGTCAATACTGTAGTAATTATATACATAGCGATGTTGGGGATGGTGATGATCTCGTGAGTATGATGGGAATGATGACGATGACGATCATGATTCTTTTTACCTGTTTTACGCTAGCTCTATTTCCTTCGTGCCGTCCATGCCATATCTAAACATATCTCTTTCACCGTTGTCCCATATAACCTATACATAAATTAATGTATCACAATTACAAATACGCTTGTAGATAATAAATGAATGGTAAAATCTTTCATCTTTATATTAAGAATGTACGCTTAAACGAAACTATTCATATGCATATGCAAACTTTAGTGAGTCCATAGATTAAGGAAGCCCCGACATTCCAAGTTTATCTTGGAATTCGTTATATGTTTTATTTGTTTGTGGCTTAATTAGACTTTTGTGTCCTAAGTCTGACCTTGACCTTCTATGTACATTGCATGGACATTCCGCCTCCTCATGGTGGTCATTTTGCAATTGATTAACGAAGGTATAGCCCTGTCAATGTGTTGTATGACCTTTTTGAAATCTGAACTCCAGGTGTGACATTAACTTCGAGGTAGGAAGACGAGTGTTACACGCGACATTTTGTCTGACGATTTTTAACATGTACGCTCATCTATTTTAAAGTCAATCTATAAATCAACAAGCTATGACTGAGGTAGGCATTTCAAGCTTTTGTTTCTTCAACATTTTGTCATTGACTTCTAATGTGACCTTAACCTTTTAGTTAAAGAGATGTGAGTAACATGCGACACGCCGCCTTATGATGGTTAACATATGTAGCAAGTTGTTGTTAAACACATCAATATATCTCTAGGTACGAAATTAAAGTTCAAGATTGTTTAGGCTTAATTTTAACTTCGACCCAAAATTTAGACGTTGACCTTTTAGGTTGGTTGATGGGTTCTCCAAACAGCACATCTCCCATAATGGTTGAGATATTTGGACAGACGTACAGTGTGACTGCTTTATGCCGCAATTTTATTAAAGGGTCATAAAATCATAAATGTAATAAGTAATCAAACTGAAATCATACATAATGTAATAATTCGTATTCATGATGTTAAACGACGCTTTCAAAAGTATCAACTCAACAACGTCCGTTCTTAAAAATATTAAAATGTTAATAAATCTGTGTCAATTTTTAATCTTATCACATGCAATGACAATAAGCGACATGGTGAGTAGGTGAATTGTAATGTTGGTTTGTTATTTAATCCGGTTGTTAAAATAGGCTACATACTAAGGACAATGGCTCGTACATTCTTAGGACAACGTCACAGCTGAAAGGATCGATGGCGTATATCTTGTAATCGAAATCTGGACCTTAAACATACATAATAATTATACAAAACATCATCATAACCTATATTAGGAAGAAATGTCGTATAATATTCATGCACTCGAAATGTTTAAATTCAACCCAAATAATTAAAAATCCGCGTACACGCAAGGAAACACTACGTAGATAGAATTGCAACCAATAAAAAGTCCGCTAAACTTAGAGACCTATATATATTGCAGATTGTGTATTAGCTTTATCTGTGCATGCTAAACGTTTTCTTATAAAATCGTTGATTGTTTTCACAGCGCTTCTTTGTGTTCCCTCGTTTTTTAAGCCCCCGGATCGTATGATCGGGGGTATATTGTTTTTGGCCAGTTTGTCTGTCATTGTATGTGTCTGTCTCCCTTTCTTTCATTGTATGTGTGTGTCTGCCCGAAAACTTTTATCTTGGTCATAACTTTTGCAATATTGGTGATAGCAACTTGATATTTGGTATGCACGTGTATCTTATGGAGCTGCACATTCGAGTGGTGAAAGGTCAAGGTCAAGGTCATCCTCCAAGGTCAAAGTTCAAATATATGGCTTCAAAGCGACGCAGTAGGGGGCATTGTGTTCCACATACACAGCTCTTGTTTCTTTTGCGAAATGCACTATCTGTTTACTTTATGCGTATTCAAATGCCTATGCTCGTATATTAAACAGTGTTTGAAACTATTGTTGCGTTGCCGTTTTAATATCAATTTAATTTAAATTACAGTTGCTTGACATTCAACCGCTTATTATTATGGTATATCATGTTATCGCTTTAAATATGTATAACACTGCCATGATAATAATAATTAAATTTAGTTTGAACCGGACGGAAAATAGATACACGGACATATGATAAGAGGGCGGGCCTATTAAAGAAGGTGAAATACATTATTATCGATTGCGCTCATCAAGTTCCGTTATACTTTCCAAGTACTAACATGAATATACTTCTCTAATAAGGAAAAACTTATGCTGCTACCATGGAGCTATCTTTGAGGGAATAATGAGGTCATTGTAGCAAAATAACTTATAATCACCATGACGACTTCTTTGAAGAACCACAACCGACGTTTATGATGTTTATTTGTATGATACAGTTGGATGTTTATTTGTATGATAAAACTGGATGTTGTTCGTGTGTTTGTTTCATAAATGTTTATTTGTTTGATTTCAGACTAAGGACAGACATTCAAATATATAGACCATGTATATTTCTTATATGCAAACATGTAGAAGGTCAGCTCGAAAACATGACCTTCTCATCAAGGCTTGTGCGTTTTTTGGTTAATAAACATTTGTATTTATCGGTTTTTAACAATAATCGTATGTTCTCGATGAAGACATACCTGGTTTTACTCTACATCCAACCGCCAGAAGTTCGCCAGAATTTACTATTCTAGATTCTTTAACAGTCTGAACTTCACCAACATCATTACGCATCGGTGTTTAAGTGTGAGATCATTTAAATCCCATGTCACGAAAACCTGTCCATCTATACACATCAAAAATACAGTTGAATATACACATCAGGAAGAAAAAAGAAAATTCAATGGAATTCGTCGTTGATCAAAATCCGTTTATATGTTGTATGTTATATGTCATTATTTTAATTATGGTACCTGTCTCATAAGTTGTGAAATAGTTAATTATCATTTTTGATCTGTTAAGAAATTGTTTTGTTTTCCAACTCGTTTATATTAGGTTGAACTATGTATGAATGACTAAATTTAACATATGTTCGAATAAAACAATCACAATATTAGTATGTCATAGGGTATTACTTTTTTCCTTTCAACGTTTGGACGATACCTTTTGCATTTCGGTAATGATGTTATCGAGCATTTGGTTCGAATTATTTAATCCGTTGAAAATTACCTAAATGCCCTAGAACAGTTCCAGGCCCACTGAGGTCAGATGTGTGTCTGTTGTCAAATTGATGCATTCGAACTCGTGTTCTGTGTGTCTGTGTCGTGGCTGGCTTCAAACAAACATCCAAATTCTTCTTCTGCACGCCTTCTTGTGTCTGACCGACAAAAGTTGATATCCTTCTGATACATTTTTTGAAAACTTATCATTAATTATGCATTAAACAGTATTATTAAACCCAATAAACAATTATAATACATCAATTAAACTTAACGTACAGTTCTCCTCATTAGAGTGTTCGGTTCACAAATAAGTAAATCCATGGTAATTTTTATATATTTCAAATAACACAAGAAAGCAAAAAGTGTTTTGTATTAAATTTGTGGTTAACGGAATTATCAGAGTCGTGATCTAAAATATTTTCTCAAACGTATATTTTTATGACACATGTTTCGCAGCTAGGTCTTGCTATACAGCATATTGTCACGTATTATGTATAACCAAACAAGCAATATTTAAAAAAGGAACATGCACTTGGTATTTACCTTATCCTCTGTCGTAAGGCTTGTAAATCTATTGACTGCCATATTGCAGCCTTGTGACGTCAACAGTGACTGTAATATAATAACAATAACCTCTCATGCCTGTTTTATGTAAACGAGTCAATGATTCAGGTTACATTTCACTGGTTTCGATCCAAAGAACTCAGGGCGGAATTACTAAGACGTGTTTTCACAATGTGTTAATAACACTCGTGGAGCGAATACAGTGTCTGAATCATTCTTAATTTTTATATTGATAATGTTTTATACCTTCACGTTTTTTTGTGCTTTAAGAAGCCATTTAAATGTTGAATAGCTTCTTTGAAATTAATTATATGGCATATTTCAGATAAGCTAAAATGCAAAAGTATAAGGACATTTCATGTTTTGTTCATAACTTAAAGTGGAGCTTTGTGTATGTTCTTCAAAAAATATTTATTTAAAAGTTTGCTTCCATTGTAAAGTGCAACCTCAAGAAGGAAGCTATATGAGACATTACGATGCAGTGTCGTTTGAAACTAATAAAATGTCATTTAGCTACCAAAATTATCGGAAAAAGGCATACTCTTAACGTTTTTTCAAGCATCACGAGCCACATTTGTAGGTTTATCGTTTTATTTGCTCATTTGAAAAGGACATAAGAAGAGTAGATATTATACCCTTGATAAAACTAGCTAATATAAATAGCCTTACGATATGTAAGGGCCCACAGTACCTCAAAATATCCATGCTTAGCAAGTCTTCGCCCATCTTTGAAAGTTTAGAGTTTAGATGCAATTATTGCAGACGTGTGTTCTATAAAAGACTAAAAAAACGACATTAATTCAAATATATAAAGGATTTAATCTTATAGATACAGCTATGTGTAATACTAACTTTAGAAATTATCGTTTTTATATTTATAGTATGTAAAGATGGTTTCAAAGAAACATACGACATACGTGTCAGTAGATGTTTATCTTTCTTTAACTCGGTTTAGAAATATGCTGTGCAAATAAAATGATGTGTACATCAGTTACAAAGTATTTCTTTAATTTACCTTGTTATAATCACCAACGCCTATGAAAAAAATGAGATTATTTGCTCCGTCGATCTCTCGAACTGCTGTTGCCACATCTGACAGAATCTGTAACAGAAAGTCTTAATTTATTAGCTTACTGATACAAATAGTATGTTTTTGAAACACCATGCTTAAGAATCCGACAAGTCTACTTGTTAGCAATTCTGATTATATTCCTTAATCTAATTAAACATGTCATGAACTTACGACACAGATATACACATAATAGAAGTTTTATTTACTAAGTTAATATTCGTGAATCGGCATTGATGCTCATTTATCTGAATAGCCAAATCGGTTACCTCTTCCATATGACTCTCATCCTGAACATCTGGTCCGGAAAGTAGTCTGGTTTCCGTCGGACGACCATCAGTAATGACAATGAGTGTTGGTGTCAAAATAAGTCCGTGAAAACTTGGAGCTTGTAATGAGAATATTTTAAGATAATTATGCTTATGTATATTTTAACTATTACTTTCAAACAAAAACGATATAAAACGTTATGTGTAACCATTTTGATCCAATATTTTATATGAAACTTTCTGACAAAAAAGTATGCTTATTTTATATTAATATCTGATCTACTCCGCATTTAAGATAAACGAACTCGGTTTTTCGGTTACAAAGACTTTCGATCCATCCTTTTCCAAAGCGTCGAAAAATGTTATAAACACAATTCAAAATTTAAAGTTATTTCGTTAATGTTTATGTTAAAAAAGTCATAACAAATTCGAAATAACACAAAGCAAATATATGTAGTAAAACGCACATATTTTTGAATACTCAGCGAATTTATAACGATTGGTTTGTTATCGATTACAAGTAAAAGGATTTGTCCAGTTTTAATCATAAGTAGAATATGATACAAACAGCAATCAAAAAGTATAATAGTATCCCTTTTCGTATCGTACCGTCTTATGTCTCTTTGGCGAACAATACGCACTACAGGCGAAAAGCAAATAAATTGTACAACGTGGCCAATAATATCTCAGTAAACAATTTTGCTATTTTTTACTATACTATTACATTCCGGTCCATACAAAGTAATTAAAAACCGAATGAATAAAAAACAAAGTGTAAGATATAGCAATTATTACCGTTTTCATTTGCACTTATCGTACATGCATGGCCCATTATTAAACCACCGTAAAGAGGGCTTGGTCCTCCTAACGTTATGCGTTCTGTAACAACACTTTGAAACATGTAATACCAATTAAGCGAGATGGTGTAAATAATTATCATGGTTAACTGTGTATACTCGTGTCAAGCGTTATGGAATACGTAATTTGCATTTAAAATATTTGAAAATTGAACATTGGTGTTGTTGATGTTGTTGATAATTTTAATGTATATCAAACTATTTTCAATAAGGTTTAGGATACCATGATTACACACTTTTTTACATTCTTGTATTCCATTTGATAAAACTTTAACCGTTTGTTTTTAATCTAATATATGTGTTAACGTAATTTATGTTCATTGAATGGGCAGCATTATTAACTGACCAATTCTAGAAAGTTATTTTGCTCAAATTACGTATGTCAACATGGACTCATGTAACGTCAGTTAATACTACTATAAGACTAATAACATTGTTTGCTTAAATACTATAAGTTTACAAGCATATGATACAATGATTAGACACTCTTGAAAATTGATAACATCGCCGATGACTCATTTTCTTATAAAATGTTGAAACATTAAATGAAATTATAACTTGTTTACATTCGATTGGATATGTAAGTAATATCCACTATGACTTAAGTAAAATAAGCACACATACCCATCTGACAACGAATTGAATTGAAGTCATTTGTAAGAGCCTGTTGTATTTTTGTCTCGTGTCCAAAGGTTACCAAAGCAACATAGTCGTCTAATATCCTGCCATCCTTTGATGTACTTTCCTTAAGTCCTATAAAACAGGAACTTTATTTTAAGACCAAAACAGAATCACCAAAAACAAAAAGTCAACATAAAATAATGTATTATTGGATTGTGTTTAAAAATGCTTTTATATAAATAGATGGTCAGAAGACAACGCTTGGCAGTGAGCTTAAACCGTCAGAATGCATGAAACATGCAGCCAAATATGGAATTTTTGTATTGATATACATAATATCCATCATTATAAATATGTAAGGTACAATAATATACATACATTCCTCAATATTCTTGGTACTCTCTCTCTCTCTCTCTCTCTCTCTCTCTTTCTCTCTCTCTCTCTCTCTCTCTCTCTATCTCTCTCTCTCTCTCTCTCTCTCTAGGTGACTGATTTATACATAATTACCTAAATGTATGTTTTTTAGTGATAACACACTCACCAGTTAGAAAAATCATTCACGAACATTTTGGCCTGTCCCCATGCATTTCCAGTCGACATACTCTCGGATATATCCAAACAAAGCACTAACACAACGCATTGTAAACGTCTTGTTCGGTCAAATACTTGACAAAAATATAGAAAACAACATGTTTCATTACGACAAAAATGTTTTTAGAAAATGCGAAGCCGATATAGAAAATCAAGGAAGCTTTCATTAATTTATGATTACCATAACCGAAATGATTGAAATTGACATTACCTGCACTTAAAGCGTTCTGAGACAAGTGTTTCCATCTTTCTTCGTTAATGGGCACGAGATATTTCTTCGTCTGTCGGATAATTCTCGTTTCTTTCATATATACCACAATGAAATTAACATACTTAAATCAAACAATATTTGCAAATATAATATAACATTCATTTTTTCGAGGCAATTTTAATATATCACATTTTTTTTAAGTTTTAATTTAGCAAGTCGGTGAAAAAGTTTATTTTAATGTAACTATTATAACTCTTATATCATATTTGGCGATGATTGCAATTACATGCGAGGATGAATGAGAAGTTTATTTAATCGCTGTGAAAATTGAATATATTTGCTGACACTGAACATTTCATGGAGATTTGTGTTAGTGGCATGTGTTTGTTTTATGTAGTTTGATCTATTCTAGGTTTTCTTTAACAGACCATAAACCCTCAAAATCAACAAATATTTCGTACAATATTTCGACAAATAAAGTTTAAACATGAGAAATCGAGGTTTCTTATAGCAATAGCCAACATTTCGATGCTAGATGTGGTCTTGTAACATAGATTTAACAAGATACAAAATGCTCTTTTTTTCGGGACAAAATATTCAACACGTATTAATGTACCAATTTAATATTCGTGTGTCGTATAAAAAGATGTTGCGGGAATTTTAAATGGAATGAAGTGTGCCACACAAACAATAAAAACAAGCATTTTGTATCTCGTTAAATCTATGTTACCATACCACATATAGTGTTGAAATTTGGGCTTTTGCTATAAGAAATTCTGATTTAACTTTATTTTACGAATTTTGTTGCAACATAATTATTGAAATTGAGTATTATACTTTAACAAATGATACCATTGTTTAATAGTTCATCAGTAAATAAATCATTTTAACTAAAAGTAAGTTAAGTAAGGGGCCGACAGCAACTAGCTTGATATTATACATGCTCGTTCCTGACCCCTTCATATATGTTCATAACAGTTGTACCTTGTTTTGGATCTGTGTCGGATTTATCCACTGCATTTTGCATATCATATAGTTGTGACTCGGTATCTTTTAAATCTACTTTCGATTTAAGCTTGATGTGTGGTTTCTAAGAATGAACAAAGCTTTTCCACTCGACATTTCAAATCCGACAAACCTAAATTACAGAAATAACATAATATTAATATCTTGATTCTTTATTTTTTATAAAACACGTTAAAATGTGTATTCGTAAGCAATTATAATATTCCGTTTAAAGTTTTATCGTACGATTATTCAATGCTTTGATACAATTTCATTATTGATTTTTCTTCAAATTAAAACAAGACTTGTTAAAGCTGAGTGCTCAATGTGTCTTCGCAAAAATAATTATGGACAAACGAATGCCTGTATCGGTAACAATTACTATAACTTTTCTTCTAAATCCATATTCAATACGTATGTGTATATAAGCTTTCACGTACCTTTATTTAACCATGCAATTTTATCTTTGCTAAAAAGAAAAATACGTAATTTCACTTAAAGGGGCCTTTTCACAGATTTTGGCATGTTTTGAAGTTTGTCATTAAATGCTTTATATTGATAAATGTAAACATTAAATTTTAAAAGCTCCAGTAAAAAATCAAAAATAAAATTTAAAAAAGGAAAATAAAGTAGCCCGCAGCAGGCTCGAACCAGTGACCCCCGGGATCCTGAAGTAAAAACGCATAAGCCAACTGAGCTATCCTGCCAACCATACATAAGATGTGTATTTTATACGTTATATAAGCAATCTTCGTAGTTTCACAAATTTAAACGACAACAACAGAACTCTCCAAATTATTTAATCGTGTCGCGTTGCAACGCTTTATAATTTTAAGGTTTTTAAATCGTCAAAAGATGTATATAATGGCTATATTAGACCATGGCAAATGTTCAGTAATGCTGTTTCCTCACAAATATCATAACTAAACCGAAAATTTGCGAATCTGAAACAACTTTTTTCAAATTTGTCAATTTACCAAACCGTGAAAATATCCCTTTAAACAATATTAAGTAGGGAGTAATTGACTTGAATGTAATTACCAAGATCAATACATGTTAATAATTCGCTTAGATAATAAAGGTTTTATACCACAAATGGCATGCTGGTTGATCATTCTTATTTATTTCTGACAGTCGCTTTAAGATAATTATTAATAAATTATATTGGCTTCTTGTATATCTTGTTTGCCTTTGCAAACCTACAGCAAAATGCCAAAGTTAAATACAAACAAATATGCTAATAAAATAAGGACGAAAATCTTACAATCTTGAGAAATGTGTTTTAACATGTACGTGTCGTCCATTTAGGTATTTTTTACCTGAGGTTCCATTTTCGTTTTCAAAATAAAAAGTTTGAAAATCTGTTTGCTATTTTAAGTGAACATGGTTTCCCGGAAGCAATTAGAAATAAGCGTTCACCTAGAGTGTAAGGTAAAAAAACACTGAGCCGGGCGCATTTATCATCGCGCCTTATTTATAGATTTGGGAAAACCTTATTTTCGAATTGCGATCATTGTTCATGGCTATCGCTTGAACATGGAGCAAATGCCATGAAATTAAATACACTGTTATTTGTTAGATCTGCGAATTGGAGTATTACATTTATTTCAATAACTAATTAAAATACAAACCATGTTTAAGAGTTTTTAAACATGTTCTTACTGTCTGTTGTAAAGAACCACTGTGTTTAATTGTTGCATTATAAACCGGTTTATTTTTAGAGTAGGACTAACACAATCTTTCAATTTCACGTTTCTGTGTTTCAACACAAACAGAAAATGGACGCTCAATTAAGGACATTCATTTATTCTTACAGATCTTAAATATATGTAATTTCAAACTTTAACATCATATCATGTCGCAAAGTAGGTATCTTTCTTAAAAGTGTGTTGTTTTGGGCTCGTTCTTATAAATCAAATTGCAGTATTCATGCTTAATACATTGACTCATTGAAAGAACAGAACATGAATATACTATTGATACATATAAGTATACATAATTGACCTACGTGATAGCATATTTAGAAACAAACGTTATGCACAAGAAAAAAAGGAACTGGCGACTATTGGTAGGCGCAATGGCAAATGGAGCTGTAAAACAATAACTTACCAGAACTTTGCAAACATTGTTATAAATAAATTTAACATCATTTTCTTGTAAACTGATTGGAAAAGGCAAACAGGGTCATAACGGAAATAACAAAGCGATATTTTCGAGATATATACGTCGCAATTTATACATTGTTATATTATATGTCAATTGAGTTTGACATATCACCCCTGGTTTCGGTTTGTTTTAAATTTTACCCAATATATTCCAAAGCCTAGAATATAAATATAAGTTCATTTCTTTTTGTTGACATGACATTTTGTTCATTTATAAAATCTGCCATTTTCGTTGGCTCTTAAAACAGTGGATTTCTTTTAATAACTTATATAATACTTCGGACTCTAACGCTACATGAGCATTTTATTTATTGATTGATAGGAACCCCGACATTCATAGAACATTGTTTATTAATTATTATTTATTTTGCAGTATATGTAAAGCAATGCCAAGCCGGTGTGTTATAGTTGTATGAGTCGTGTTTTACATTTTCAGGGAACTGTTGTGCAATCAAATAAAATAAGATGAAAGTACATTGACATTATGTTGTTTTGGACAGGTTTCAATATGAGGAATGACTTAGTGTTTCATTATGAAACGAGATGACGAAAGGGTTCGTGCACATCGACATATCATAGAGCAGTTCTTTCGGGAACGCTTGGTGACAGTCTACAAACATTTGTAAACGACTTTCTGAATGGTTTTTATATGACAAATTAATAATTTATTATGTATTATGTAGTGGTAGTAATGCACTTAACCTATTCAGGGTCGTAGATTGAAATTATAATTAGGTATATGACATGATCAGATCAACAATAATTTTTCAACCGAAAGCATTTGATACCTTGTCAAGCATAGCATGAATCGCTGATAAACCATTTTATCATTAAACGATAATTTCAATAATATTCTAAACTAAAAAGTAGTAGTTTCAAAAATAACAATTATGTAATTTTAAGACAAGTGGTATCGCAGTTGACCATTCTTTTTGTCCCAATGCTTTGGCATGCTGACGAGACAGTTTGGAACCTTTGGTCTTACAAAGGAGCACGTATGCATAGCCACATTAGGCCACAAAACAAAGTTCCACTTACTACCAACGTCTAACTACACGCCGATTCGAGAAACACTAGGTTATATTAAATCCCTATCTAGTGTGGATATTGAAGACTGATAACCTAAGCACGTGCTATATATTTGCATTGTTGTATCCCTCTGTGTAAATCTTGTTATCACGACATTATTCATCATAACACCACAAAAAGCCCCGAGCCCCAAGTATTATACAATAATGAATGCACACTCATCTTAGATAAATAATTTATTAGCAGGTTTGCGTGGAAGATATTCAAAGTCAAAGCACGTGCGCTTGAAAAAAAATAGCTACCCCCCCCTTCAATACGTGATGCCCAAGTACGATTATTGTATAATATCCCAATAGTATCTCTCTTCTTTCAGGTACCGGGTATTTTTATCACAAAAGTGTACGCTGTATCATTGCCGTTGATAACATGAAGAGGAAGATGTTAAACACTATAGACAAGAAGATACTCGAGCTTAATCCAAAAAAGAAAACTCATATAAGCAACACACTACCTAGATTCGGGCATTTACAAAGTTACCTCAGAATATCCGTCTCCACAATTCTCTGTATGTGTAAAACGTCGATTCATTTATTGCTGACATGGTTTCTATGGAAGCCTCGAAGACAAAATGTGTAAATTGAAACTATTGCAAAACGAATTATAATATGAACGTTCAATTTATGTTACCATTCCTAGCAAGGGCTAAAATATTATGACGATTGCAATACGTTTTATTTCACGAGTGATCATAGAAAATATATTTTCACGAGTGGCGAAACCATGATGGAAAATATTATTTGTCCATGATAACGTGTGAAATAACAAACGATCTTACAGTGACACGAACACATTTTCTGTTACTTGTATGCCCCTTTTTCAAAAAAATAATTAACAGCTGCTTCCCTTTCGCTGAAACGTTTCCATTTCTCTCGTGGCGTATCTCAATACATTTCAATACACAAAATGACGTCATTATACCAGCGAAACTCTCCTGTTAAACTCTTTTACAATGTGAATAAACGGTGCAAAAAGCATAAGATAAAAAGGAAATTTGTTGGATTTGATGGAATGTCGTTTTTAATTCAGTCGTGATCATAAAACATATCTATAAATCTGGAGGTAAATCTTAATATGATAATCTAAAAATAGAAACAAATATTCCGAAAATGTGTTATTATCACCGGTGAAAATAATAATTTGTTTATTTTCACAGCTGCTATTTCATTGCAGAAATGTCATATTTTATCGTTAGGTCTAAAATAAAATTGAATATTATGTTGATTTATTATGATTACATGTGCTGTAATTGAATCAAATGCGTCTCTTTTATGTATGTGCAGATGATTTGCAGGTTCGTAGATATTTAATGGCGTCGTTGGTATGAATTTGCTTTACTTGCAATTTGAAAGAAAACAGGCAGATGCAAAAAGGATTGGTCGCTAATTTTCGGAGACGTTAATGGTATTAAAATCGATTTAATGAACTGTTTGCATTTTATTTGTCTGTTGATATGTGTTTAACTGATTGATACACGCTGTATAGTATTAAGATGTCAAACAGTGGATTGTATGTTACCTTCTTATAACTTATTATAATTATATTGTATAATTAAAAGTTTGCATTCGATTAAGTTTCAATTATACAAATAACATATTTGTTCTTAACAACCACCTCACATTTTATAATTCAATTAACTTCTTTTCACTAATTGTTGAACGTTTAATACTTTCTCAAACTGTTTAAATTTTAAAATTAATATACAATAGATGGCTATAAATAATTTACAAAGAATACGTCGCATATTGTTAGTGCAACTAAATAAGTGATGCTATCGAACAGATACAAAATGTAACGTTATATCTGCGTTCATGCCGGTAAATAAATGCAGCATGTGGTGGGCTACACATAGAACGATTCCTCTGACATAGAATATATATATACTCTCGACCTAGATCTCGGAGACACACACACATACCACAATTAATTAAACATAAACATTAGCATTGCAATTCACGAATTCTAAAACCAGGTTAAAAGGATGGAAGACATAAATAGTTTTAATTAAATTAACACTACGTTGATCGTTTGGTGAACTTAGGAAGATTAATTATATGAATTGGATGATTGCAGTTCATTGAAATGTATTGACTAGATGTCCTTGACACTAAGTGAATAGGTCAGACAGGGACACAAAACTGATGATCAACAACAACACGTGGTGAAGAGATTTAGCAGATGCCAATAACCGTGTGTGTGACTAAACGCTCACATATCGACCGTTCATAAACATGCCAGACACAATGTACGTAGATGTAACTTCATTAATTGTGTCATGGTGTGATGATCTATGTGGATATGGAGAATATATTGACTGAAAATAGCGTTATTACAATTTCACCCACTACTGAATCACCCAGTGTGTAATGTGCGTGATATGTGTGTAATTTTCGATGTATTTTGTTAAACTACCAAACTGATTTTTATAAATATGGCTGTAAAAGGGATTTTGACTCATCTGGTCAAAACATGGCTTTTTCATTTAAGGATATGTTATGAAAGAGGTACCACTTAATAATCAAAATCCGAAATTTGAGCATCGAATTCCTAAAAATGCCGAAGTTATGCCATTTTTGTGACTCATGTCACACACGCCGAATAGCGCTGTTTTGTATGAAATGACGTTTCAATTCAGTGAGTATCATTGCATGTTATGCTGATTAATTTGAGTTGATACTATCTTCGTTGTTTGCGTATGTAGCTGAACATAATTGGTTATAAAGAACAGAATTTATTGCAGTATTATCAACTATTAAATACTCATGGTTGCCATGGGAAGATTGTTTTCATATTTATTACCATTTAAAAAAAATTAAGACGCAAAAAATAACAGCAAAATCAACAAATTAAGTTCTCGATAGATATGGAACATGGTAAACATATTCATAATATTAACAATGTATGCACATTTTCTGGATATACAAATGTACGCGTGAATTCAGAAAAAGGAACATATTGTATAGCTTCCAACTTGACACAAAAAAAGAATAACTGCTCATGATACAATTTGTTTTATGCATCTATACTGCCATATATTTATTTTTACACAACAAAAATGGTAAGAAATAAACATACATATATTGACATGAACACATACATTTACATCATATATCTTGATTTCAATATGAATTACAACAGTAGTATTGATATATTAGAACACATACCAGGCATGCAATACAGTGTTTGTATTATGATGTAAAGAATATTTTATATTGAGTATCACTATGAGAGAGTTAATTATCAAAAATAATAATAATGTATCTGACTAATAATAATAATGTGCAGAATAAACAAAACTGTATACAATGCACATCATATTTCATTATGATTAACATACTGTAACATGCTTACTATGTTTCCTTATGGATTACAGAGTGATTAAAAAACAACACAAGATACGCATAGTTGATTTTCCTACAAATTCATGCATATCATTCAAAATGTTTTTGTGTTATTCCTTGATGAAAAAGGACCTGTTAAGTCTGGAATAAAACAATATATGATCACAAAAAGTCAATCACAACACACTATGAACAACATATATTGTCCATATTGTCATTCACACAAGGTCCAAACTGGCAGTAAGATGTAAACTTGGTAAGCTGAGATTGCATCACAAATCGAAAAATGCATAGTTAAAGATCTGCAATAATAAAACTTATATAAACGACTGATTCCTTATAAGCAAGCTAAAACTAACACGTAAAAAATACATAACACAATGGAGATCTACTTGTCCACAATTTATTACAATTGCAATCAATATGATATGCCATCTTTTTCTCCATTGATATTTTTTCTTTTCAAACTTGATATGTGTGAAATTAACACAAAAAATTGTTAATCAATTTATATTTCAATTTAAATATTCTTGTTCCGTTCAGAATTTACTCTGAACCCTACAGATATGCACAGATAACATAGCATAGTAGAATGTCCTTATTCAAACATTAATATACAGTATCATATTTTAAGTACTTGATCAAACATATATTTAATACATGTATTTTATTAATTATGTAATTAAGGCAATACTGTATATAATTATTAATTATATTCTTAATTGTCGTCACCATAGTATTGAAAACAAGGATAAACTAAGTTGGTAACATGCTAATCTCTTCCGTGGCATTACTGCTTCGTCAAGAGCGTAATTATTGTCCATCCTGACACATAATACATTTATCTTTAAATACATAATTCTGATGTGTTTTTTTTAAACAAAACATCCTCATAATTCTGCATAGGATAATCTTTTTAAATTACAGGATGCTAAACACATATTAGGTAAAAAAATGCAGGATGTAAGTCATATGATACCTGATTATAATGAGCACTTGTTTTGGTGTTCGCACTTTTCGGTTTTGCTCGATCTGTATTTTTAGCATGGGTGGGCATGTGATTTCTTCAGTAGATATATGACTACATAGAATCCCAACCAAACTTCAACTTGGTAAGTATTCGTTTGTTTGGGGGATTCTATTACGTCATACTACTTCCGAGACCACATGAGACTTTAAATCAATACAGAGAAAATTTATGACTAATGTAGACATTCTACATACCTGTGTAGTTGTCCAACCTTATTGCGAAGAATGCAATAATGAATCCGAGAAGGATCCTGGCTGTTGTATGACTCTGTTATAGAACTGGTTGAACGTTGTAGCATTTTTCCATCCCGCAACAGATAGTATTTCCTTAATAGGTAAAAACTGACTCACTTTGGATGTTGATGCACCTCTTATTGAATGAGCTTTATAAACATTAATGTAAATTCCAGCTAACTGCATAACTGTTTTAAGCCATCGGCTGATAGTACTTGCAGTAACAGCATGGTATGGTTTCAAATAACTGATGAATTACAAATGTTCATCTTTTCTTAAAGGTTCAGTTCGCTTGATATATTCCCTCAAAGTATTTACAACACAGATGTTTTTATCAGGAAAATATTCCTTTAATTCAACATATGGTACACGCCTACCAGGCTTACATTGTTTTAAGGAATTACTGTACTGTAAAACAATAGAATTGTGACCTTGCCTTAGGCCCTCAAGTGTCAATAACTTTAAGGACTGAACTCGGCTAGCTTGTGTCAGGGCAATCAACATTGCTAATTTTAATGTAAGATTTTTAAATGTCAATAACCTTACATCAGGTAAATTGTTTAAGTACTTCAACACTATATTCACATCCCAAACTTTTTTTTACCTTGCCTTAGATAGTCTTAAATTAAAAACACCATTGAGAAATCTTTTTATCAACGGATGTTGGCCAACCACAAAACCATCTAACAAAAAAACATAATGATGACAAGGCACTTCGTGCAATATTTATAGTGTAATATGACAAACCACTGTCAAATAATTGTGTAAGAAAATCCAAAACATCATTCACAGTAACTTAAAGTGTATTAATCTCCCTTTTACTACAGAACAAAAACCACCGTCGAATGTATACCGAGTACTGTTTTTGAGTGGAAGGTTTCCATGAAACAAGCATGATGTCGACAGCTCGTTTTGGAATTTGTTTGTCTTCAAAGGATTTCCTGATAATCGAGAAACAACTAACTGGAGTTTGCCTGCCAAAGGATGTACTTTGGCCGTATTGGCGATCATCAGTGTAGTCTTTTCGACTGGAATAACTAACGGAATATCTATCAATAGTTCCAATTAACTGTTCCACCAGTTCTGAGTTGGCCACAATGGAAGTACCATAATACATTCACCCTTGTACTTCCTGAGCTTTGCAAGAGTCCGTCCGGTTAGACTGGAAGGACAAAGTATATACATCAATAATTTTGACCAGTCACATGAAAAAGCATCTACATATTTTGCTTCTGCATCTGGTTTCCATGAAACAAAGATCGGCAACTGGGTATTCACCCTTGATGCAAACTAATCAATCTGTGGTAATCCCCATTTGTCTTTAAATTTTGAAAAAAAAATATTGTTCAACTGCCATTCAATATTGTCATTAAAATTCCTTGAACCAAAGTCAGCAATATTGCTAACACAAGGAATATGAGTCGCTGATAGCCAAATATTCTTATTCATACACCAAACCAACAAATCATGAGCCAAGTCATTACAATCTAGTGATTTACAACCACTCATGTATATATGCTACAGCACAAGAATTGTCTAAACAAATTCTTACATGCAAATGGTGTTTTTCTTTGCAAAATGCTATGACAGCTAAAGATGCTGCTAATAATTCCAAGTAATTAATGTGATGTGTAGCTTCAACAACTGACCATCTGCCACCAATTTCTTGGCCATCACATTTTCCAGCCCAACCTAGTGTTGAAGCATCTGTGGTAATTGACAAATCAGGATTTCCATGATCAATAAGCCTTTTTTGAGAACTCAAATTATCGATCCACCATTTCAATTCATCTTTCATTTCGCTTTTGATATACATTAATTTGGAAAAATCACCTTTTGCATTATTCAGTGCTTGAATTTTACCAATTTCGATTTTTCGGTAAAACAAACGACCATATTCCACTGCGGAAAAACTTGAAACCATTAGACCTACAAGTCTAGCAACTCATTTTATTGTCGCTTTTAATTTGTTAAACAAAACGAAACACTCTGAGATTAAAGTAAGTACTTGAGATGCTGGCAAAGTTACCTGCATTTTCTCAGAATCAATTTCATTACCTAAAAAGGTAATTTTTGTTGTGGGAATTAGAACCGATTTTGTTTCATGGATTATGAACCCTAGTTCAGTCATCAACGAAACTTTGTCAACCACATTCTGTCTACATTCTTGATACGTATCACCAAGAAGTAAAGAATCATCAATATAACCAGAATTAGAATGGCCACGCATTCGCAATGCAGCAAAAACTGGTTTCATAAGTTAAGTGAAAATTCTTGGGGCAAATGAAATTCCATTTGGTAATGAACAATATTGATAAACATGACCAGAAAATGTAAATCTATGTTTTACTTGATCTTCATCAGCTATATAAATACATGTAGAATAATAAGCATGTTTGAGATCAACAGATGCCATAAAACAACCTGGCCGTACCATTTTTAGAGCAGATTCGAATGTATGCATTTTAAAATGGTGATATTTCATATATTTATTTAAGTCTTTTAGATTAAAAATCATTCTATATTCACCAGGTGTCTTTTTGGGAACTACACAAATAGGAAAAAGAAACTCATTTTGAACATGAGAAACCTCTTTAACAACTTTTTGTTGTTGTATTTTTTGTAATTCTTGTTCCACTACAGATCTCTCTGTAGAAGTGAAATTGGTTTCTTTACAAACTAATCTAATTGGTCTCACATTGTCAATGAATGGTATATGACAATGCTTTATAATATCAATAACATTCTGATCATGTGTTAATTTAGTCCAATTATTTTCAAAATAACGTATTCTACCGGCTTCAAATTCTCCACTAACCTGAATTATTTCTTCTGCCCCTCCCTCTGGTTTTATTGAAGGCACTGGATTCAGATTTCTGTCCTCCGGCCTCATATAACCAGGGTAACCAGGGTGGTAACCACGGCCCCGAAATCCTCTTCGAAACCCCCTCATACCACGTCTATATGGCAAAATTTCTATAACCTCGACCACGAAAAAACTTGACAATCTTACCGATCTTGCTCATATCTTGTATGTCCTTGACATTTTTGTTCACATCCGTCCATTACCATACAGGAAATCAGTTAATGGTAAACTGGCAGAAGTCAAAGGATAGAATTTTTGGATCTAAATCATTCCTGTGTGACTCTTTTCTCTTGTTATTTATTAGTTTGTTTAATTGTCCAAGTAAAGCAAGAGCATTAGTTCCCCACTCTATGGACTGAGCGTCAACATTTTTGCCTTTTTTGTCTAACAATTTTGCAATGTTAATTGAGGTTTTCACAACATTATTCTGAATAGACTGCATTTTTGCAACCTCAGTTTGTGTTTGAGGTTACAAAAGACGCCATATTCCTGGATTTACCCTCGTTTTTGTAAACGCCTCACAATTTGTTGGCCTATGGACATCCTTACAAATTTCTGTCACACGTTCCTCTGAAACACCACTTCAGAACGAAGTGTTGATAAACATAGCAAGATCATCATTGACTTTATTGTCAACTTTTTCAGAGAACAAAAACTTGTCAGACAAACCTTTGAAACATTGCCCTGAATTTTTACCAGGTTCACATTCTGACTGAACACCCTCTTTATTAGTGTAACTACAATTCATGTAACAGACTGCTGTTCACGTTCGTCATTTTCATGACAGTCTCCCTCGAACTGAACATCTGAAGTGTTATCATACCACTCATACAGAGTGTTAACTCTACCATTCAACTTTTCTAATTTCCCACCTTGTTGTACGACATTTGAATTCAATTCATACAGGATAAGGAGCACCTCCTTTGTTGGATCTTTGTCAGTTTTTTGTGATTTTTCAGGTTTTTTCATAGGCTGTTTAGAAACAGTAACGGACTTTTCAACCTGAACAGGCACATTAATATTTTCTTTATCCCCACTGCCACCAGCAGGGGATTTTCCTTTACCTTGCAACATTGATTCAGCCATCTTGAAACATATGCTATTACATTCAGTGCGGGACTATTCTTTAATCAATTATTCACCTTCGTTTATAAAAAATAAAATATATTGCAATAAAAAGCAAAAAAGAATAAGAATAACCACGTTATTCTTAGTATAATGATAAAACAAAACAGATATAATTAAGAACAACAACGTTGTTTTAAATAAAAAATTTGTCACGGTCACACTCCACTAAACAAGTAGAGTACAAGAATTCGTCTATACATGACGAATTCTAAAAGCACACTGACAATATGGTCACGGTTCGGCGCGCATCTCATGTGGTCTCGGAAGTAGTATGACGTAATAGAATGGCTATTTACGTGGGAACATTATCTATTTCAATAGGTATTCGATTAATCACCATATTCCAAAGTCCAGTGACGTCGTTAACTGGGAAAATATACGTTGTCAACGATTTAATTAACCAATATCAAAGAAATTATATTGTGTTCGATGAAAGTTACATTGATCAGACGAAAGTATGCAGATAGGTCAGCACAATATAGAGACATCAACGATGAACTTTCGCGCGAAGTCATTATCAGTGTTGCTTGTTTACTTTTGCAAATACATTAATCGTATTGTATAAAGATTTACCGATTATATGTTTTTAAATAATCGTGTCTTACCTTAATAAACAATGCATCACCATTCGTATATATGCACTCGAGAAAACCCATGAGTTTCTTCCATTATTCACGTATTATATTCACATAACTTTATCGACAGTATACGCCCAATAGTAGACGTAAATAATATACGAAAACAAATGAAACAAATTTAAACAGAAAAGTGCACACAAATAAACACATTGATAAAATCAACGCTAGATATTTCAGGCAACTTATAAAATCATTTCAGTAAAAACACACACAGTTAACGCAAATATTGTTACACTTGAAAATCATTTGAAAGCTGTGAATGGCGAGTACACGGTATTTATTGTTGATGACCAGTTCACAGTTAGTAAACCAATTCACTTCGCCAAAATAGCATGTGAATAAATAGAACATTTTATGTTTTTAAATAACAACGCATGCAACTTTGGTACTATTTGTAAATGAACATATTAAATAATCCTTTACCGTTATGTTATATGTATATTGTAACTTGATTGGCATGTAATTTAGCTCTAGTTTGTAGTGTTGTGAATAATCTTATAGAACGTTTTATAAGTTACCTTATAACTGAGCACCAGCCAGCCATGATGTCGTTCTCAATTTCATTTGCAATATCTTGGTCTTGAAAATATTATGTTTGTTAATTGATCGATTTAAAGGCTTAATTTAATATTTTCAATAGTTAATGAATGGTTTAAAGTTAGAATAAGTGTAAGAGGAAAGTATTTAAATATTACAATAGAGTTACACTAACTACCAACGCCTTGTCATTCTCAAATGGAACATGAAACAAATGTTATATTTCGTATGCTTGATAAATTTGAACTAATTATAATTTAATTCAGACGTTGGATCGAGTACACAGCTATGTGGCTCGCTGAAAGATCGCAGTCACATTGGGCAATAAGATTGTTTAAATGTTCTTCATACGTATGTAGTGAACGCAAATGTTCGTGTCTGGCTCAACCCTTTATAATGTGTTACGAAATACAGTGTCATAGTTTTCCATCACTTAAAGACGTGCAACACCCATTTCGATAGCTTAAAGACCATTGTCATGTTATACACGTTGTGCATGTTGCCCACGTATAATGAAATTCCCCGCTCACGTATAAGGCAATTCCCCAATGTGACCGCCAGGCCGATTTCTTGATCGTAATTGATTGGTTTCTGAAGTAATTGGCAAAATCTCAAATCTGTATACATTTACGCACTTACTTTCGTGCTAACTTAACGTATGCTATCTCGATAAGGAAAGAGGTTTTATGTGTTACAACAGTTTAAACATTACATAGATTCTCTATTAAGTGAGCGCATTATGTTTGACTAATATCAGTGACCATAACTAAATAACGTTGGTATTATTGTCATATAGCTTAAATATAACAGATATGACGATAGAACATGCCGCTTCAAGCCCGCTGATTTTCAGAATGTCCATGGAAATATGGCTTTATTTTCACGACACGTTAAGTTGAACAATTCTCAGCTGATAAGCGAGATAATCTAAAAACAATTGGTGCAGGTAAGAAGGATACCCACACTAAAATATATCCATGGGTATATCCATTGTATTTTTCAACATCTTAATCATGCTATGTTTGTTTTGAGTGTTAAGCGATTCCACGCAAGTATTTAATCTAAATCGTGATTTCCTAAAAAGTATAAATTGTATCCCTTCAAACATGTGGGGGAAAAATAACGATTTTATTTAACAGATCTTCCAGTCAATAATGATGTGTTTTCTAAAGGCTCTACGCATGCAAACTACAATTTAATTAGTTTCATGTACCCTTTAAAGATCATTGACAAAAACCTGACTTGTTATACTCGATTATCGAATCTGTTTTATATTATATCTTGCAAACTATAAAAGACTAATATCTCCTTCCATAGCAGCTCGCTATTGGCATACGAGCGTCTGTTCAATATGTGGGGATGTAAAAACCTAGTGGAGGTTGGTGGGCATGAGGAGGCTCTTAACTAGTCGTTAATAGTTACATTATACATTTACATTTGTATAACTCGGAGAAGTATTGAGGTATGTTAAACTGCTTGTTTTATATATTATATAATTTAAGGCTAAGCATACGTTTGACTTGGAGAATGTCCGCCGCACTGATTTCTCCTAATATATATGTATGTGTGTATACTATGTTTTGATATTTCGTTAAATTAGCATATTAGGTTGATTTATATTTAATGTAAATATCGTTTAAAAAGAAATTGCACTTCGAGTGTATCTTGAAACGTATTTAATTACTAAAGGGAATGAAATATATAGTCATCTATAATAATTATTTTTAATAGCTTACTACATGCGCATTATGCTGCATGTAACCGTCTTTGTTAATGATCTGAGACCTGTTTTAAATATATTTAATATAATATAATATATAAAATAATATATAATGCCATTTATTAGATGTTGCGCAAAACATTTAGTGTTAATGAACAATCAAAATATATATTTATATCACAAAGGATAATACACGTTGTATAACAATTTACAAGGTTGCGCAGAATAATAGCAGGTATACGAATATTACTTTTGGGCAAGGAGGTTGACTCATGTTCGCAATATCATAACGATTAGCATAGAATAAATATTATATTAATTTTTACAAGGCTAACCTCAAGAAGAACTATAAAGTCAAGGCAGCTGTGTCAACGGAGTCGAGATAGTGCTCAAATTGATCACAATTACCTGTGTTCAAACTGAATTCATAGTTCAGCAATTGGCGAAGACTAAACCTAAATGTTGTTGTTTTTTTACCCAGAAGCGAACATCGCCATGACATTGTCCAGATAACCATTTGACTCATGTTTTAACAAGAACGGGCAAAACATCTGGCTTCTAGAGTGGTTCTACGCTTTTTCTAAGATTCGACAGGCTAATTTGATGGCTCTATGTGTTTTTTACGATTATGATCTTTTCTCAAAAACGCATGGAAGAGGTAAAACAGCCGGTTTTTCCTTGATAAAACAGGTTATATGTCAACATGAATCATAAAAGTGGTGATTGTGTTGAATACAATCAAATAAGTAACGCAGGACAGTGAAAATCTAACATGAAAATAATAATTCTTTAATTATGTCAAATAGAAGTTTAAAGAATAAGCAACCTTGCCATTTAAAATTATGCAATCGTTCAACTGAAATTGACATTTCAAATACATGTAAATAATAATGACACTGCGTTCAGTCTGGAGTTTCCCTAGTTTTACCGAAACAGCGAAGAGTCATAGGAATATTCAAATCGTTCAACTATGAATACTAACCACAAAACATTTTAACCGGTTTTTATTTTGCAATATTTAAAGGGCATACTATTAAATTACTTTATTAACATTTCGAACACATTAACATCATGCATTATATATTTCTCTGAATTTCGCATCAAACATGGAGTACTGCATAGTTACAGCTAATAGAAATATTGCTTAACGAAATAAATTGGTTGTTTCGTTTCTGTAGTTTTATACTTTTATACTGAAATGCCCTTAACCGCGTAAACCATGATAGTTAACTTAGAAAAATAAATATGTATCGTTTTGGAAAGCATGCATAAAAAAATTCAGCTTGTTTTAAGAGCTCATAATCTTTGTTTTCACATTTTATTTAACTTACTATATATACAATTATTTACCTCTTCATAAAGGCCCGTTGTTAAACAGCTTTATAGTAAACTATCATAATTAACATATATCGTTTGAGTGAAAAATGAAGAGAATGTGTATTGAACATATAGTTGTCGTATTATTAACAATAGTTTATATGGGGAAAATCAACCGAATCTTATTTCAGCTCGAAATGTTTCCATATAACGGATGTACCGCCAGAGTTTACTGGAAACAGAAATAAGTTAGCAGGGACAGACGGTAGGGGAACAATTAACGTAACAATTAGTACAAATTATAAAAAAGATGTTACCCTGTCCTTTGAATGGACTTTATCAACATTTTGCATATTGAACATTTAAAGAAAAAAAGTTAAATACTCGTAGATAAAAAATGTTTGTATGTTCAGTTCTACTTTTTATAATGATCACTCAAAATAATGATGCGTCTGTTTTGCATCGATAAACTACACGCGTATATATATATATATATATATATATATATATATATATATATATACATCAGCGTATTGCAAACGCAGCGTTTGATTGTAATAATACACGATTTCGTGCTTCTCGCCAATATTTCTATAATTAGACGCCGCGCCGATAATCTAAGAACGCATCTACATAAAATTCAACTCAGCCACAGGCAAATGTCATCGACATCCAGATCGTATTATAAAGCTAATCTTACATCACCAAGTGAGATTTTCTAGAAATATAATTTTTCGGTTTTTAATACTTCAAAGTACCAGATTGGGTAACGTGTATATGATTTGGAGATATATGCGTATGTTTGCGAAGCGTATAATTTGATATTCGTTTGACAAAACTTTCAATTGCCATTTCATTTCAGGAATCGGTGCGATAGAGGCGAATCCGTCGTTGTTTTCATCTGTACATCCAGTAGCAGCTCACTTAGCAAGATCTTTTTACGTATTTAAATATGTAAAATGAGTTTACTTACAATGGATTACTTTTTTAACGACAACATCAATGCATCAAATGGTTCGTATAATCAAGTTTATGATTTATACTTGGAAGGTTTCGCAAGGAAAAGTGGCATGTTGGTATTTGGGAATGACTTCTATTCATACGTTACTCCAATTATACTGTTGGTGGGAATATGTGGTAATTCTTTATCACTGTGTGTGTTTTTCTCGAAGAAAATGAGAGGCATTTCAGCCAGCAGATATTTAGCGGCATTGTCAATATCCGACTTGATGACGTTGATATTGTATGTGCTGAGTGAATGGTTACGACGTGGATTACCTACGATAGCTCGTGGCTATTACGTGGCGTTCTTTGACAAGCCAGTGGTGTGCCAAGTGTGGCTTTATTGCAGTTACATGTCACGGCTCGTTTCAGCTTGGCTAATTGTAACATTTACATTTGAACGTTTTATTGCTGTGTGTATGCCACTACGGCGGCGTAACCTGGGATCCCTAAAGGAGACACACAGAATAATTACATTACTGATTGGTCTCTCGAGCGTCATTGCTATATACAAGCCTGTAACAAGTGAGGTGCGGGTACTAAAAAACCGGACCATATGTACTAGTAAAGAAAAATTTGAATATGAAGTTTTCGTTATGGACAGCGTGTATGCTTTGATTATTACACTTGTTCCATTCATTATAATATCGACACTGAACATTTTAATTATCCGAAAGCTTCTTAACCGAAAGATGAAAAACAAGTACAATCTTGTTACAGAGGAAAATTCTATACGTTTGGATTTCACATTTATTTTGTTAGCTATTTCCGCTTTCTTTATTGCGTTGAACTTACCATTTTTCTCCATGTGGGTAAAGCAATCTTTGCAGTCCCGTTTATTGCACTCAACATCAGACCACACGGATCACGTTAATTTTGAATATTGGCAAGGAGTTATGAAAATAACACGAACAATTGTGTACATTAACTATTGCATCAATTTTTTCCTTTACAGTATTACAGGAGCGTGTTTTAGACGACAATTACAGGCTCTTTTAACCCTATCACGTGATTCTCAAAGGACATCGTATCAATATAAACTCACTGGAAACGGCACCCAATGCACGAATGTAAAGAACAGAAATACGTGGGTATAACAAACATGTAGTGTTGAACGTTTCCATTTCTTGTTCATAACGGCAGTGCGTTTAAGCAAACAAGAGTGACTGTTCTATTTATTTCATCATCAAAACAAACACTGTGTATATTTTAAGCATTTTGTGCAGCTTCCAGCCGTGATGTTGTTTTGCTTTGTGTTAAAATGAACCGAATAAGTGTTTGTTGAGCTTGGCGCTGAGTTTTCTAACTCAAACGACAATGCAGTGTTAACAAACACCGGAAACATAAGCAACAACATATCGAGTCATTTAACTGGATATATATAACGAATTCCCTTCAAATATTACTAAATAAATAATACTACATATTGTTTTTATACAGAAACATTCCAATATGGTTAAGTGTTTGATGCTTATTAACGTTTCCAAATAAAAATGTGTAAATATGATTTTTTACAAAGGTACATTTGCGCAGTTTTGTAATTGTTTAAAAAGTTATGATACCTAATTATATATCATACTTATAAATATTTAAACGTTACAAGTACTTGTAGAAATGAATGTCACAAAGATAGCATATATTCCAATCTTGATAATATAGCTTACATATATATCATATATTGTTTTAAATAAATAGCATTTGATATGTGTATACTAGGTGTGTAAGTGAGTTATTAGTCACAACATCTCAATGGTAATTTTCTAGAGTATATCTTTTATCGTGAAAATCCCAGAAGACCGATAAAATGCTGCCATACATCGGACCAATTAATCAGTTAAGAGAACAGCCAGAGGTAATACATAGAAACACATTGCATTGACGATCAAAGGATGAATGTTTAGAAAAATAGATAGACCCCGTGTTAAACGTTAATGAAATTATATGTAGTTTAGGTTGAAATATCGGACACATTTCCACGACTAGCCAATTATGATTTTTTTTACCCTACATCTGAACGTAATTGTTTCTACAAACACTCTTGAGACCTAATTTGATAATTCGCCAAAAGGAATACATATCCACTGCTTTTTGTGTTTGGTGCATTACAATTTTTTCAGAGTTTACTGCTTTTCACAAATACTTTAACGATCGTAGTAGTTCGAGATGTTTATTAATTAATTCATCATTATAATGTTATTTAAATGAAACGCAAGAGTTCAATTATATTAATATTTTTTTAAGTGGAAATGATAATTATCAACCTCTTTTTTATGAAACTCGCGTTTACCAATTATGCAGTCAGAAACTATGGGTTTTCTCAAATTAAATTACGCATTTATATAAATCTTAAATAATAAGAATAACATTTAGTTTGAAAACATTATTTATTATATAGTTTTCGTATTGTTATACTCATTTGCAAATATCGTTATTTTCTGTTGAACATATGTTACGCGTTATACGCGAAGAATAAGCAAATATGCAATTGTTCATACGCCCTGTTTCTGAGATTTACTATATAATCTGCGCCCGTTTCTGAGAGTTTCGTTTATCATATATGATCAAAAAAAGAATCTCTAGCACAGGGCGTATTCAGTTAAATTACGCATCGAGCATTTCGACGTTCAATTTAAGACTCGATGTACGCGACACCGATATAGGGTATATATTTCTTGTGGACAAGTAGATTAATAAATATTCCAAAGTGTATTTTTGACTGTTAAAATGTCTTAATTATCAGTACTTTGTTGTTGTTTTCGATTGTATTGATTTAAAGTGGCCATCTGACATAATGAATTTGTTCGTTGGAATACATGAAAATCATAATAATCGTTTGTCTAAAAAAATATCTTACTTACTTAGATTGACGTTTATATTTCATTTTATAACATATCACATGAAAAAACACCGACCATTTTAAAACATAGTTTTTTATTTACAATAATATCATAGTATCCAGCATAAAAAGTCCATACTGATATGGTTTACACAAACCAGTTGTATTTGTCGTTATTTTGCTACTATAGGAATTGCATATCAAATAGGAGATTAACGGTCCGCAAAACACTACCAGGCCTTAGTTAAGAGGCGAATTGGGAATGGCACGTAACAAAAAACAATATTATTGGAGCATGTATTAGTCAAAGATTAGTCAAATAAAGTAATAATAAAGTAATATCCCGTTAATAAAGGAATATTTTTGTATGATTTGCAATTGATGCCGATTCAGGTCAAAACTGTGTGAAGCCAATATTTGGAGTGTTTCTCTAATTAAGCCAATATAATATTAGATTTATTCATTCGAGTTTCCTTTTGGTAAATGTAACTCTGGCTATTGGGAAAGGTTATATCTAGTTAACATTTTGTACATAGCAGTTGTAGGTCTAGAATACCTATGCCTCAACATAATACTTACCTCTGACCCTTACCTTATTCACTTATCGTCTTGAACAATAGATTAGTTATCACTGCCCTATCTTTGATCTTCTTAACTTTGAAAAGGCAGATTCACGCATATTTAAGCGCCATATATGGCTTTTCGAGCAGGGCAACTACGAAGTTATATCTAACACAAACTGGTACATGTATATATATTAATGCGGAACTCCTTCAAATTAACTTCCAACATGGAACTTCTAACGAACAAACGCTGTCAGCCTGTGTTATGCTTCGAGGCACATTCGTACGCCAAGAAACACACGTCTAAGTCTACAATACGGTGGCAATGCCGTTTAAGTTGCCCCGATTTCTATGGCAAGCGAAATGCACATTAATTCCTTAAACCACGGTTTAACAGTTAACTATATAGTTAAGATACTTTGAACCAGGGTTCAAAGTGCCGTTTGCACATTTATTCCTTAAACCCGAGTTCAAGAGTTTGAACCGCAGTTCAAAGTGTGTCTAAAAATAGATACAAATCTGTAATCTGAGACAACCAATTAGCGGAGCTTAAACCACAATTAGCTATATATAGAAGGTAAATGCCGCGATTTCACTGGTCCTCTCTTAACTATAGGGTTAAGAGACTTTAAACTGCGGTTCAAAGTCTTAAACTGCGGTTAAGAGGCGCGGAATGCACATTAATTATTTAACAGTTAATTATATAGTTAAGAAATATTGAACCCGAGTTCAAAGTGCCGTTTGCACATTAATTCCTTAAACCCGAGTTCAAGAGTGTAAACTGCGGTTCAAAGTCTTCAACTGGGGTTAACAAGCGCGGAATGTACATTTATTATCTAACTGTTGAATATATACAGTAATAATACTAGTTGTTAATTCATGTTGTCGTTTTATTACCAAATGTATAGGTGTAATCGCTAAATTATCTCAAATTCTTAACCCGGAAATGGATAGTTCCGATTTATTTACGGAACCACATACATTGATAAATATGAAAAAACACTAGTTTAATAATATAAATCCTTTATTAATCAAAATCATATGTTCAACCTCTCCTATACCACTTTACCATTGTAACGATTTGGAAACAGACCGGACTAAAACATCCGTATTAATAATAATAATAACAAATAAAAGCTTTATTTTCAAAACGTTACACAAAAAAGAAAAATGGAAAAATGACATGACAACATTTTTTATGACAATTTAACTTAACTAATACAAGAATAATGGTTATGCATTAATTAAAAATAATTTAACAAAGCGGGATGCTAAGAGTTCTTTATCGACGCACTCCCACTCAATGAGGTATATTAATGTATAAAGTTTCAAACTGATGCTATTAATACTTTTTAACGAGACAAACGACGGACAAGTGATCCCTATAAGAAAACATTGGGTAGAAAACAATATTAATGCACAGTATTCGATACAAAAGCATTTGTTCGTTAACAGAAAATACTATAAGTGTAACATAATTATACTATGTACAATAACCTCAAGGTAGACATAATGAAATACAAATTTGTAGTTAATTAAATAAATAAACTATAAAATGAATCATAAACATAATTGTCTCGCGTTCTGAGAAAACTGGACATAATGCTGGTGCGTAAATTGTCATCCCAGATTAGCCTGTTCAGTCCGCACAGGCTAATAAGGGACGACAATTTCCGCTTTTATGGAATGTTTCGTTTAAATGATGTCTCTTCTTAGCGAAAATCCAGATAAGGCGGAAAGTGTCACTTTACGCATAAGCATTATGCCCATTTTTCTCAGAACACGACACAATTATGCATGTTCAAAACCATTTCTAGCTACATTTTCCCACATTCTCTTTCACTATTGCTTTAACTTATATTTTTATGGGACCGTTTCATCAAAGATCGTACGACAATCTTAATTTATAACTTAAATTTAAAAACTAAAAATATACAAGCTGTTAATAAATAGCTCCGCAAGATATAAGCCATCGGTAAGAACATGATGAAATAAATGATTTTACTTGAAATAAGCAAAAATATGCTTCGGTCTGTTAAAATAATGTTTCTTTGAAATTCGTATCGTATTCTAAATTTGTCGTACGATGTTTGATGAAACGGGCCCATAAGAATATAAGTTAAAGCAAGAATTTGACAGTGATCTCAGCTATATCATACTCTTGGACACACTCAAATATTGTTTACAGAAAATACTATATTTGTAACATAATTATACTATGTACAACAACCTCAAGGTAGACATAAGTGTAATACAAATTTGTAGTCAATGAAATTAACAAACTATAAAATGAATCATTAACATAATTGTGTCGCGTTCTGAGAAAACTGGTCATAATGCTCGTGCGTAAATTGTTATCCCAGATTAGCCTGTGCAGTGTGTAAACTAGGAATTAATCGGCCTTTTTTGTGGATGTAAATAACGAAATACACTTTGTACAAAGTCTACATCTTAACGTGTCTTTTTCGATCGTAATCACCTACCATTTATTGACCTTTTTGCCATTCAATAAAGCATACACTTAAATTAAGAGTACGCTTTATGGAATGGCAAAAAGGTCAATAAATAATAATGCCGGTTTCACGGTCCTGAACAAGGGGTTTCCGCGCGTATATATGAAAAAAAAACAGCATATTTTACAAATTGAACTTTCTTTGCATGTACTTGTATATTAAAATCTGTTTACTAGTGATAATGAGTGACAACAATCTAGCATTTAATGATACCATAAATCTATACTTTTAATTTATTTTACGCAAGTATTTTATATCCCTATTGTGATCAAACGTGATTGCTTGTTTTCATGATATTTCGAACAATGCAGTAACGTACGATCTTTAAACGTAATAGCAGAGGTTACATTTGCCAGTACCCGTTAAATACGTTATTATTATGTTAAAACTGGCTAGAAAATATACTATAATACTATGTAGTTCATGTTCATCCATTACGGACAAATGTCTTTTTGTATGCCCCCGAAAGTGGGCATATAGTGATTGCACTGTCCGTCTGTCTTTCCGTTACACTTTGCGTTTAGGTTTCGAAAAATGTGAAAAAGGGGCATATGCCATTCTATGGTGGCAAGCATTGTTTAAACATGTTAAAATATTTTATTAAAGCAACTGTTTAGTTATTGGCTTTAAACTTTGGCTTAAATGTCTGCTCAATATGCCAAGAGATGACATGAAGGCATCATAAATTGTGTTTAATGACCTGCCACAAGTGGTTTAACTTTATTCAGGGACCTACACAAGTATAGGTCCCTGGAAAGGCCTGGATTTATGACACCCTGTTTTAGTCTGGACAGTTTCCGATCATATCGAGATAATCGGTTTGTGATGAACAAAGGGGCAATTAAACACTGGGTTAAAAAGGCTTAAACAAAGAGTGTCAAAATTCGTGTGAACAATTAAATAAAAACAATTACATTTATCAAGAAGATTTATTTAATCTGTAACAAGGTAAGTTTTTACAGACATATAAAGGTTCAAATCAGTTAATACTATATGTTGATTACAAAAAATCAATCTTTTTGATGTTTGTTTTCGTCCTTATTTGTGTTCGTTCATTGAATTCAATTTATTCTGAAAGAATTTCCATTTCTGAATATTTTTTTGTTCTTAAAAATGGTCGCGAAGATGTGCCAAATAGAGATTGTTATGGTAACCGTA
Organism: Dreissena polymorpha; assembly: GCF_020536995.1. Classification (NCBI taxonomy): domain Eukaryota; kingdom Metazoa; phylum Mollusca; class Bivalvia; order Myida; family Dreissenidae; genus Dreissena; species Dreissena polymorpha. The sequence continues at coordinate 60,763,126 of NC_068358.1, read as the reverse complement.
TCACGATGCGGTTCATCAAATGCAAACAATAGCGAAATGGCCTCTGTCTTGACGGCCAAAACTTACGCATGTGAAAACCTGACGTCATTATCGGAATCCCCAAAACCTCCTATGATATTAATAAGTAATCAAAGTACTGGCAGTACTGGTGTGACGATGCTTTTGAAGATGATGGATATAAAACATCAATTTAAATTTATCTATATCACCACAATTGTGTATGTTGATACGAACATTTGGGTACGATAAAAAATTTGGGTACGAAAATTTTGGGTACGAAAAAGATTTGGTACGAAAAAAAATTGCGTACGAAACATTTTTGGTACGAAAAAAAGTTTAGGGGTACGGGGAAGTAGTACCCGTGGGTAACTTGACCCATTGTGCGAAACTGGGAGGCGGGTCACATTCTTGTTCATTAAGTATGGCAATACATTCATGATGATTCTCGAAAGTAGGTATGAGCACATAGCCGGACCATGTGAGCTCAATCGTATGAGCACTTGACTATCCGAGTTCGCCCACGAACATATGGATAAGTTAACTAATAGCGAAATGACCTTATACATGTATATGCTGAAATCTAATAATCGAACGAAATATCAAACATGGTATGTACAGTTAGGTGGTTGTGTAATTTCTGTTAGAATATCGTATTCAATATGTAAATTTTAAATGATTGTGCCCGCACTTGAGTTTGTTGCCTTGTTTGAGTCTATACGCGCCTAGGCTGCACCCAGTGTGTGTATTTGTGTTTTTCCAAGGTAATGAGTTACCTCCGCGCTGAGGCTGCATAATGTTGGGACCCGGAGTGTGTCCAGCACTCCTACCTAATAAGATTAGATTGACGACAGTTGGGACGAATTTTGAATGATAGCTGCAATTTCCAGCTATTTGTTTTGTACTGAAATACTTTTTAATTTTTTATATGGTCAAATGCTGCGGGGGGGGGGATGAGATTTTCCGGAAAAAAACAACTGTCAGGAATGGTGACCACAAAACATACAAAATATAACATTGCGCCGGGAGCGGGAATCAAACCGGTGTCGTAAAGGTGAAAAAACGAACGTCCTTACCTCTGCGCTAGCGGGACGGACAATCATTCAAAGAAATGTTGTTTTATCTATATATATCATAGCAGTGCAGCGTTTACAATTTGCAGGTTCGAAATCGTTCGCATTCTTTAGTTTTGTGATTACGTAAAAAGTTAATTTTACATGTTTTTATTCGCAATTTATTTACTAAATCGAGAACAAATATCAAACAAAATAGAGAAAATATATAGTTGTTTCATTGGTCCATAAAAATAAAATGGATGTAAAATTACTAATTTGAAATTAACGTTCTGATAAACTTATTGAATCTGTTTCCCCAGAATAAGATAAGATAAGATAAGATAAGATTTATTTTGAGTCGGCAAGAGTTAAAACAACAAACATAAGCTCAGACAGCTTGTACAACCGACTATAAAACATGAATAAGAAATAACAAGTGTATAAAAGCTGAAAGACTGGAAACAATTTGTTCTACAATTAAAAGGCAGATATACATATAAATATATAGCACGATATTACAACATCAGATATGGTACTTAAAAGTTAAGATTTGTCTACATTAAAAGTCAGATAATTTTTTAAGAGAAAGAATAAAATATCAACTAAACACAACATGCAGAGCATACTAAACATATCAAGCATACAGAGCATACATAGCATGCAAAGCATACAAAGCGTACGGAGCGTACAAAGCAACCAGAGTATACAAAGCGTAAGGCACACAAAGTGTACATAGCATTCAACGCAAACAAAGCAGACAAAGCATGCCAGGCATACAAAATATTCTAGGCATACACAGCACACAAAAATACACCAAGCAAACAGGCATATAAAGTATATAGAGCAGAAAACACATGCAAAGCACACAAAGTATACAAGCAAACAATGCATATAAAGTATATAAAGCACACAAAAACATGCAAAGCACACAAAGTATACAAAGCATACAGATCACACAAAGCATATACAGCATATAGGGCCTACAAAGCATACAGATCAAGCTAAGCACACAAAGCATACAAAGCTAAGAAAAACACTGACAGCATATAACATTTAAGTAAATAAAGCATATAGAGCATGCTAAGCTTCCAAAGCACACAAAGCTAAGCAAATCTAACACTATATAACATTATAGTAGAAAATGAACTTAAAACTAAGTGATGTGATGCTCCCTTGCTGTGGAAATCCCATTCAGTCTACAGCATTTGCACCTACAGATTTTTCCATTCCATGTCCCAATTAAAGTTTTAGATTGCGAAAAATGTGTACATATGCTGTTCTATTAATATTTACCTTTATCAACACGAACGACAACTCTGCTAGGAGAATGGTATCAATGAAAATCAACGAGCAATCTCCTACGCAGTGGCGAATGCCAAGGGAAGTAACTGAAAAATCGAGTTATCTCAATCGGACTGGCTCGGTCTTTTACATAGGTCGCCATTGTGAAGAATTTTTTGACTGGTTATCAAACCTTGGACGCTGCTGTTCCAGCATCGTCAAACACATCATTTTGAATGAAAAAAAAATCAAATTATAGCGAAAAATCAATTTCTCTGAAAACACTATTTTCACTATCAAATATAACAAGGTATTCAACTCAAAATGACCCATATATAGGGTGCATCGCTTTGAACAGCTATTACTTCATCAAGTGTGCAGCGATTTCCATGGACTCGGTCTTATTAAACGCAGAAATAAGCGATCCTGTAATGACTGAATCAGTGTACCATGACATTCGCGCTGTGAACAAATAACATTTGATGGAAATTTAAAACCGCTGGCATGTTTCAATAAGAAAGACATTTGTCTTTCGAGGTTTAATGATTTAAATACTGAATGCATTATGCATACGTTGCAATGAGGCTCGAAGTCACTAGGCTTAGCTATCCGTTATACAGTCAAGTTGTCATTACCGGATCAGTAGCGTAATAAAGTTGTTCTGATGAAAAGCAATAAATGTTTTGAGACTTCTTTTACACCAGTTTGATTAAATATTACTTTGCTTACTGATTCAGCACATAGTTTTATTTTTAATCGCAGGCAAAATGTATTTGTGATACCTTTTTTTCGCCGCAGAAGTCATGCATTAACGGATCAGTTGTAGCCACAACGGATCACGTGATCGAAACCACTCCGGGGGCATCTAACATGCTATTTGAATTGTCGACACATGAACTGTGTTGTTTACAATGACCAAGTTGCATTGCCAGTTATAAATAATATTCATTATTTTTTTATATTATTTCTATATGTGATCTTGTATATACACGTTTCGCATGGTGTTTTTGTGTGAATTATCTGTTGAAAAACCTAAATAGATCGAAAAGATGGGCATCTTATAAACCATGTTAATTGTTTTAATCATATCTAATCATCGGTATTGAACATGGAACATAAATAAAACATTACGAGTGAGATCATTTATTGAAAGAATCAACAAGATGTGCATATATTTTAATATATTATATTATCAATACGCATATTATCACGCTTGATCCGTTATTGCCCTTATTCTTCATTTCATTTAAGGTGTTGCAAAATCTTAAACACGAATCAAAACTGAAACGGACTTTTGCAGGGAGAAAGACTACTAAATGGCCTTTAAATTAATGCGTAAACTCTTTACTTTTCAACAGAGTTTTAGAATGTGGCCGCGAATAATGTTAAACCTCTTTTTGGAAACGAGACGGAAGTAAACAAAGTCGTATATACATGTCGCCAAAACATACCAAAATGTTTAACAACGAATAGCTCCAATTACGACTCAATCAATGCATTTAAAAAAACGGCCTTGAAGATGCTGTGTGCAAAATATCATCTACAAATGTCAACTATTTATCGCGATACGCATGGTCTTCAACATCAAAGTGATGCGCTATGGGTAATGATCCGGTAATGGTAACTTGACTGTACAGTCAGTCAACCAGTTTAGAATAACCTGGCAAAAAACGTTAATTCACAAGTCCAGTCCACAATAATTTCTTTCGGGATTTAGTGTCAATGTGAGATGATGTAAAAATAAAGGGTAAACTTTATTTTGTATGATAACAGGTTAGGCCAGACGGCATATGCATTTTTTGTCAAAAATAGCCAATTAAAGTTCACCTTTTCGGAAAATTATTTAAAATCATTCAACTTACAGAATTAGTATTTCAAATCATTATCATGGCATTTGTTTTCAATCAGCAATTTTTGTATTTGAAAATAATAAAGCCTTCTATTTCCATATGCGCATTTCAAAACATAACTCATTCAATCAGTTCTGGTGTTAACTTTTTGCTGCATTTATTCCCCCCCCCCCTGTAAGCATAATACAAAAGCTTTCTCGAATGGTCGCCATCTTGATAGAAATGCGCCAGGAACAAAACAATATCACATGACGAAATTGGTTAATAATTAATGTGCAGAGACAACCAAACACCTAAAAGTCTTAACCTATTTTTCAAAGTCTTAAACTGCGGTTCAAAGTCTTAAACTGGGGTTAAGACGCGCGGAATGCACATTAATTATTTAACAGTTAACTATAGAGTTAACAGACTTTGAACCCGAGTTCAAAGTGCCGTTTGCACATTAAATCCTTAAACCCGAGTTCAAGAGTTTGAACCGCAGTTCAAAGTGTGTCTAAAAATAGATACAAATCTCTTATCTACATAATTCAGAGACAACCAATCAGCGGAGCTTAAACCACAATTAGCTATATATAGAAGGTAAATGCCGCGATTTCATTGGTCCTCTCTTAACTATAGAGTTAAGAGACTTTGAACTGCAGTTCAAACTCTTGAACTCGGGTTTAAGGATTTAATGTGCAAACGGCACTTTGAACCCGGGTTCAAAGTCTCTTAACTATATAGTTAACTGTTAAACCGTGGTTTAAGGAATTAATATGCATTTCGCTTGCCATAGATTTCCGCAAGGTTTCGCTCATTACAGATCTCAGGGTGAGTCGATATATTCGAATTCTTTTTAACTTTATAATGTTCATGCTCTCGCTCAATTCTTTAAACTAATAAAATATGACCAAAAATAGCACACTATTTTAGTAACAGATTAAAATACCAGTAAAAAATGTCCAGAGTGTCATATTCATTTGGATGAAATGTGATAATAATGATCAGCATAGCAACATTGTAAGAATCAATGTCCGGGCTGTCAAAATAATGTAGTTACGATTGACCGGATTGTCAAAATAGCGATTTTCTAAAATCCAGTATTACAGGAGCGTGTTTTCGACGACAATTACATGCTCTTTTCACCCGATCACATGATTCTCAAAGGACATCGTATCAATATCAACTCACTGGAAACGGCACCCAATGTACGAATGTAAAGAACAGAAATACGTGGGTATAACAAACATGTAGTGTTGAACGTTTCCATTTCTTGTTCATAACGGCAGTGCGTTTAACCAAACAAGAGTGACTGTTTTATGTATTTCATCATCAAAACAAACACTGTGTGTATTTTAAGCATTTTGTGCAGCTTCCAGCCGTGCTGTTGTTTTGCTTTGTGTTAAAATGAACCGAATAAGTGTTTGTTGAGCTTGGCGCTCAGTTTTCTAACTCAAACGACAATGCAGTGTTAACAAACACCAAACACGTAAGCAACAACATATCGAGTCATTTAACTGGATATAGATAACGAATTCCCTTCAAATATTACTAAATAAATCATACTACATATTGTTATTATATAGAAACATTCCAATATGGTTACGTGTTTGATGCTTATTAACGTTTCCAAATAAAAATTTGTAAATATGATTTTTTTACAAAGGTACATTTGCGCAGTTTTGTAATTGTTTAAAAAGTAATGTACCTAGTTCTATTTCATATAAGAGGCTACCACTGATAGTTGTAACATAATGACATATTGACTTACACAGTCTTACAAAGAGATTCATTAAAACCACACGATCTTATTCTCGGTCAATTTAATTGTTAAGACTGGTAAATAACCATAATTTACATCAATTGTTTGAGTTTAGTGAATGAGTTTAGAAAATTGCCTAAGACTAAACAATTAACATTCTATTAGGAATTCAGTTTTTAATTACCTCAGTCCCTTTAAAATCGCCTGGTAAATAATGAAGCACGATAAACGCCACCATATTTTTCACTGACTCGAAAAGAATACCGGTATGATTCATGAACATAACTTAGTAAATAAATGTAACATAGTCCAATTTCAGAAATATAAGACACACAAGAAAAAATCGGTCTTGTTTATCTGTGTGTTTGCTTGTTTGTATTTTTCGCAAGTGTCAACAGTATCTCAAATTTAGTTACACCACGGTGGTAGTTAATCTAGTTACATTCCTTAAAGCACATGACATATCGCTTACGTATATATACATGTAGATTGTAAAGATTTTTCCTGAGTCCCCATATCTTGTTGTCACTTTTGTAACATTAACCGAAAAGAAAGAATAGGGTTGTATGTGTTACATCGATAAAATGTTTAAGCACTAACGCAAAACGTAAAGTTTTCATGTTGCGAATGCCTTTCTGTGTGATGAGTAATTGGACCAGACAAATACTTGCTTTTATATAATACGCATCTCAATTTATGATCTCAATGCAAAAACATTCACCCATTAGTTCAATCCGTACCAATAGAATCACATAATTGCACTGTGCAGTCTAGTGAAACGTTCAGCCTTAACAAACTTATACATTTTCAATTTGTTTTTATTTTGATATAGTTTCTTGAAAACGAGAAATGCTTTTAGATGATCCGTTTAAGGTCTTCTGGATCCATTTGAAGTTTTAAATAATTAAATAGCATGTTTGATTCGTTCTACACATACATTGCAATTTTTACATAACAATATTATAAAGGAATTGTCAATAGCAGTCTACACCATATCAGACGGGTTGATTAAAAATCCATACTTGTTTTCAGTACAATACATCAGAGACAATAACGCTACTTCAGCAGCGATGAATATGCAACGTGCTCTGATATTTTGGAATACAAAACAAAGACAATTGAAATAAAACAGAAACTACGATTGTATTTAATAAGCTGTATATATATGATACCCGATGCCAAGAATGCCAATGGCAAACAACGATATAAGTATACTATGAGACGTCTTAAACCACGGATGATATTACTTTGAGTACAGTTAAGTTAGATGCATGTTTGTAAAGTGTATTTGGTTGTGGTGCGTTTTTGTTTCGTCTGTTAATTAATCTCTGATTAAATGACTATGATTTAAACTGTGAGTAAAAATGTCTTCATATCGGGTTAGATTCAAATGCCTAGAAAAATTTTCCGTTTGGTTCGTTGCCTTCCATTTACTGTTTTACTGTATATGCATCTTATTAACGGATTTCAATTGTAAATGTTTAAACGCTTTTTTTTTTATTGCGCACTTAAGAAAATTGAAAACTATAACTTACAAAATAATAGTTTAAAACGCATTTTAGCTCGATTACATCGAAAATCTTAGACTTTTTTAAACGCTCTTTAGTCCGTTTCCTGGTTAGAACTAGTACTCAGTTTATCGGTGGAGATCTAAAGAAAGCCTCCACAGGGATCGAGCCAATGATCTCCCGGTTGATAGATGGACACCACATCCACTACGCAATTGCGACGTTTATAATGTTGTTAAGTTTTTAAGTTTACGTTTTAAACTACAAAGAAAAAAATAAGACTCTGAAAAACAATCCGTTAGACACGAATTTCGGAACAGGCGTTTCAAATGTCAGTTTCTATGTATTTTCATGCATTTGTTATAAAAACGAAGTTGAATACTTCCTTAATATATAATCTTAATTACAAACTAGTCAACAATGCTTCGTTTGATGGTTTAATTCCGTAATAACGTTTATGGTAATGGCATTGTCTACGTTTAAGTTAAACTGACAACATGAATCATTATGGTTTTGTCATTATTTAGGTTACATATTCCATATTCCATAGATAAGTATATTACATTGACCAATCAATAGACCAAACAACGCGTATTTTACCTTAATCAAAAAGATATGAATTTCGAAATCAAAATGGTATTAATGAAAATGAAATGGTTGTACGCGCTTTAGTCAAAAATACGTATTTCGCTTTAATTGTTTAATATAAATAGATACTTATAAGAAACTATATATATATATTACTTCAAATTGTAATTAGAGTATTGTTAAAATAGTCAAATAACAAACGTAAACACTTGACTAAACATCAAGAGTGCCGCTATTTTTATTGATTTAATTATTTGATTTATTTTCAAAACGCCGAACGTTATATACAAACGCACAATAATATAACTCCTTGTCAATATTTGAATGCGTTCAAAAAGCTTTCTGAATAATTGTAAAATGCTAAGCATGATGAAGTTCGAAGTATTTATATTGAATACCATCGCTCAGCTCGGATTAAACCTGTTACGATTTACACGATTGTATTGTTCCGTTAATGAGAATTCTACTGACTGGTGCTTTCTAATGAAATGAACAAAACATTCCTGTAGTTATACCCACGGGCTTTAAATACTTCATTAATTGCTTTTACAACTGTGGCGCGCAATTTAGAATACCATGATAAATAGAAATTCCCCAAGAAGCGATTCATCACGCTCAAATGTGTTTTGCAACTGTGATACATTATGCAATAGTAATTAGAAAACGGATTTAATGTTAAAAACACGCGGGCATGCTTGATTCAATTAAAAATTGTGTAAACTGGTAATTATGTAGTATGCTTAGATAGGCCTTATTTTACTGCATATATATATATATATATATATATATATATATATATATATATATATATATATATGCAGTAAAATAAGGCCTATATAAGCATACTTAAACATTTAACTTATTAACTGGTGTTCAAATTCAAAAGAATGAAAGGTATATTGGTTAAGCGTTTATCTTTGCTTATTTTTTTATATGATTTTCTTATCATTATTATTGTATTATACTTGTAAAAATACTGATGTTTTGATATTAAATTAAATTATAATTTGTAATGCGAACATATGTGAACAAGTCCCTATAACAAACGTACTAGCACAGTAGAATATATCTTAATAAATGACACTAAGAATGCAATACAGGTGGTGTATTAATATCAAAATGATATATATATATATATATATATATATATATATATATATATATGAGAATTTCGCTGGAATAATGACGTCATTTCGTAAAAAATAATTTTAATATATAAATAAATATATATATTCATTAATTTAATATTTTCTGACGCTATGGCGTCATTATTCCAGCGAAATTTTCCAGTTAAAATAGAAAATATATTTATTTTCCCACGCGGCGAGCCATTCGTAATAATATAATTTTCTACGATCTCTGTCTTTCTCTTTGTCACTGTCTCTCCAATATAATGATAAATATTATAAATTGTATTTATTTATGTTTTATTAATCTGTTTATTTATTAATTCATTGCCTAATAAATAATATATCAAGACTTTGAAGCAAATTAATTCTTTTTTGTAGAAATTTATTCATAGGAACTTTTTCGCAGTTCTGAAAAATCACAATCTTGAAACATGTTTTCAAAGATTCTTACAAGAATATGTGCATTGTATTCAATTAAGATGAAATACACTCCTGCCTTAGAAAATCCGTTAAAAGTAAATGTATGTTTATTGAAATCCAAAAAAGTCCCTGTAACGCTTTTCAACGATCATTTTGCAAACGTGTGTTTTACCGTTATTTACCTAATTAACTGGTGTTCAAATTCAAAAGAATGAGAGGTATATTGGTTTAGCGTTTATCTTTGCTTATTTTTTTATATGTTTTCCTTGTCATTATTATTATATTATACTTGTAAAAATACTGAAGTTTTGATATTCAATTAAATTATAATTTGTTATGCGAACAAATGTGAACAAGTCCCTTTAACAAACGTACTAGCACAGTAGAATATATCTTAATAAATGACACTAAGAATGCAATACAGGTGGTGTATTAATATCAAAATGATATATCGACGATTTTTTAAAGTGCAATGTCATACTTAGAGGTATATATCAATACATTTCTGTTGTAAATTACAGGTTTTTATTTATACTTAGCTTTAAATAGCAAGTCATGTTTAATGATAACTTTGACTGTATAAGCGATTAATCGACAAGTACCTTTTTAAAAATGTATTTAAAAAATACTGTCTTTTTTTGTTTTATCATCTAAGATTTCATATTTTCATGGATAAAGTTATCAAAATTGTATTTATTAAATGATAGACTATAGCGTCTAATTTTAATTGTATGTTTGTCTTTAAATTCAACTAATTGTATGCATAAGTTTTATACCCTGGAAAAATGCTGAGGTGCAATTTGTATGGGCAATAGGCACCTCACGACTTCTTTTACACTGGTGGTGAACTATTTTCCTATTGAATACCTTTGATTGATACAAAGTCCAATGCAGCGCTTATTGAAAAGGTTCACTGATTAAACTCTGTTTCTTTTAAGCAATTCCGGATTTTCGAAAATAAAAAATAATAATAGTTGTCTCCCATTCGAATAAGTACCGCTCACTTCCGGTCTGTTAAAAGTAACAGGCGAAAGAATTAAACAATGGGAAATTCAATTGATGTATGCCTGAATGTCAAAATTTAGGCGGTAAAGTTGGCAGATATGGCAAGCCTGTAACGCTGCACAAATTGCCATGTACTCGTTCTACGAGAATCGCATGCTTTAGAGCTGTTAGCATGCGACATTGGAAGCTTACCGGGTAGGTATCATTAGTATATCGACATCTTTTCTCTCTATGTACATAAATCTCGTATTTGTATGAGTAGTACACCATGTACATGGCGAGCAGAATTATTATAAACATTTTGTTTAGTATTAATCGGTTTATAAACTAATTAAATTCGATTTAAGGTAGCGCATCTGTAATGATTTCCCGCGATTTCTTTGAAGATTAAAGAGCCTTTTTACCTGTTTACTTATGGATATTTAATTTAAGCAGGTACTAATGTGAGGTTTCGGCCGAGTGGTTAAGGCGATAGACTATAAATCTTTGGGATCTTCCCTCGCAGGTTCGAATCAACAACGCATACTTTTTGCGACGCGTTTTATTTCTTTTCTTACGTAATTTAATTTATATAGCATATTAGCTATGCTTATTGCTAAATGTGTTACAATTTTTATGCACATTCTTCAATTTTCAAAATTTAAACAACGTTTTGGCTAAATTGGGTGATTTACTGCTGAAAATGCGAATCATGCATGTTGCATTTTTATTTCAAAAAGTAAACGGTAAATCTGTCAATTTCTTGGTATTTTTGCTTTATATAGTGTCTATAAAAACTAAGTTTAAAATATTACTTAAATGATACTATTTTGAATGTTATGACACTTTGTTTTTAACCAGCCCAATTTCTACTTGGCTGAAACCGCTCACATTTCATGGCGCTCTTTTACAGATAACAAGTTATAAAAAAATGTATGTAAAAGAATACTTGTTTCATCTTGTTTAAACTTTAAACACCTTTACTGAATCTGTACACACCAACTGCCTGCCCATATTTGGAAATCTGGATGAATTATGTAACTTTCATATATCCCAGGGGTGCAAATAAACTGGACAAAAGCCGAGCGTGGGGTGGTTTTGAAAAAAATCAGGATATGTTTTTGGCCTTGGGCGAAGCCCTAAGGCCATAGTAATGATACAAATTTTTGAAACAGTCAAAATTGGCTGGCTGCCAAAACCCACACATGAATGAATTCCTAAAAGTCCGATTTACCACTTGGCGCAATCAAAGAAGTTCTTCGAAAGAAGTTCTTCGCAGATCTCAATAACCCACCTTGTAAACACAGAACATCACTATATAACATGACAGTGTCATAAAACGTGTAAAAAATATTATTGAAGCAAAATTGCTAAGCATTGGCTACGACATAGTTTTTATTATTGTTTGCATATTCATGCGAGAATAAGTTCCTCACTTGACGGTCTAGGCCGAAAAGATATGAGTTTCTACGGAGACAGTAAGAAGAATTTTTTTTCTGATACATTTTGTAAAGGTATTAGCACTCTTATTAACTTCGTGCAATATCGCCTTATTTCGTACATATCCGTAACTCAGAACGTTATCCGGGAATGTGCGGAAAACTACGAATATTCTATAAATACGCTATGAAATACTAAATGTAGGATACGCAAGCTAAATAAAATGAGAGCAAATATGGCCGACATTGTACCTGACAGATTGGGTCGTTTAAAGAAAAAGCAATTTGCTATATTGAAAGAGACAGATAAATAAAGTCTTATTATTGTTCATATTAATGTGACTGGAGTTAATGATAAACGTCAAATAATGCATGGCAGTGTTGATATTTATGAAGAAAACGATTCCTGGAAATACGAATGTCAAACGCTTGAAAATTTTGACCACTGTCAAGAATAACGTTTAGAACCCGTGTCACTTACAAAATTTTATATTGTTGGTGAGCAGTGTAGGGGGATAAAGTGGATTTATGCTTGTGTGATGACTGTAGCCATGTGAACGGGTTATCGTACGACAAATCCCATCACCTAAAGAAGATAGTTGCAATAATCCAACTCCCAGCAATTGACCATCCGGGTCTGAGCTGTACGTATGTACTTATAAAAGCTCATAGCATTCAAGAAGAACTACGTAAAGAAGAGTCTTCTACTTTTCAAGAAAGGAATGCCTTGTTTTGCTATCAATACAAAGCTCGGAACTGGAAGGTACATGGATTATGCAATAATCTTTTTTCAAGTATAACAGTTTCATTATTCATAATTGGAGTAAAGTAGATTTTGTAGGAAAAGTGCACCCTGTCAGTTATTTTTACCACATAACAGGCTCATATTTGCTTTCATTTTCAAAAAGAAAATATGCCATGTAAGGAAAAAGTTGTGTCGCAAATGCATGGAAATCAAAGACAACATATCTAAATTTTATGACCAAGTAATGATGTTTTCCCCAAACAAACAACAAAAAAAGTATATTATGTCCTAAATACTAAAATTACTATTCTCAAAGACCCGGGCCGTGTTGAAAGGGCTTGGTCGCATGAAGGCAAACTATTTGTGAAATATAGGGGCAGTGAACGCAGTGAAAAAGTGCTTTTTGACCAATATCAAAACTGGCTGAGCAAACCATGGCCAAAGAAAGAATCCACCACATATGCAAAGAAAGCCTCCTTTGGTGCAAATCTCCGATCGCCAGCCAAGAATTCATAATACCGATGTGTAACGTGTGACAACTTTGTGTGTGGTTTCAAGTCATACCAGGTTTGCATGAACTCATAGATAAAAATAAATATCTGTTAATTATTAACTACATTTTAATCTTTCATGTTGTTGTGTTAACAGACACATATATGAAATATTTTCCACTACATGTACTCATAACTTAATTTAAAATACACAAATCGGAGTTATTTGGCTCAACTTTTTATTTTAACGATCATTATCATTTAGTTTAGAATGCTAACTTTCTTGTACGTCTCCGGATGTGCCTATATTATTTGTGCAAGCACCTAACTTACTGTGTAATTTTATGTTCCTACCTGTCAATATACTTACGCACCCACCTTCCGGCTCCTCCCCCTCCCCCCCCCCCCCCCCCCCGAGTACATCCATACTTACCTGCCAACATATCTTTAATTCATTATTTCATACGCACTTATGTAATCATCGACCTGGCAGGATATATAACCCCCCAATCCTGAGTACATCCATACTTACCTGCAAACTAAATTAATACTGTGGCCTATTGCTCGATAATATAAATCTGGTACTGATCTAATTGTATAAATATATTACTGTTTAGAAGATCAAATAAATTTGCGAACTAGAAGCAATTGTTATCAATTGATGCGTTATCTCGCTAAGCGTACTGTTATTGTAACGTGCAACTCGTGCAAAACGTGCACGAATAAACAGATTATTAAATATAGGGATCAGTTATTGCGTGAAAAGCAAAATGCAAATGGAGTACACGAATGCCAGATTAAGTTTTACGAGCTATACGAACAATTGTCATTATGCGCTGTTAGTTTTCAGTGTTTTTTATCCACAGTGTTTTCGAATACTATATCGTTCGAAATATCATATTGTCAAATATATTACAACGGTGTTTATTTGTATACTGATCAATATCATTCAATGGGCATGTGCATGTATTTTGAAATGTTTTTGGTGAGTTATTCTGTCGCACCTTACAAATAGTTTATAGTACATGTATAATGTTATTTTATTGTTGCATTAAAGATGTGCATGCATTTTGACATGTTTTTGGTGAGTTTTTCTGTCGCACTTTACAAATAGTTTATAGTACATGTATAATGTTATTTTATTTTTGCATTATAGATAAATCTGCCACTGACCTTACTATATTAATATATAAAATGCCGTTACGAAGAATCAAATTTATTTACGAAGTGAACTAGAAACAATTTTAAATCATGTGTGGCTATCCGCACTTAGTATACTGTTAATGCCACAAAAAACTCGTGCAAAACGTGCACGAATAAAACAGACTGTGAATTAAGGGAGTAATTTTGCGTAAAATGTTTCATACTAATCTAGTTCACGAGTACTGGGTAATGTTATTGAGCTATACAAAACAGGTCTTTTTGTGTTTTGTTTGTCTTAATTTCAATTTTCATTCTTTTTTCAGCTATGTTTTTGTTTTTATATTGAGAATTATTATTCAACATGCATTTGCATGTATTATTGTTTTTGCGACTCTTTATGTCTCACTGTTTATATACCTTACAGTACATATTAACTGTTGTTATATTGCTCCATGGAAATTTATAGTTTGACCCGAATGGGTCTTTGTTCCAATCTATCTCTCATTATTTATATGTTACTATTAATCCTTTTTTGTATATATATTTTTTGTTGTTGTTTCTTTTTAATCTTTATATGGTTCATAGAGAGAAAAATACGTTCTCACAAATGATATTGTCAAGCAAAATACAATGTATTGTTTATGAAACATTCATTACTGGAACTTGGATCATGAATTTTCGCATACAGTGTACTCATACGACCCATATCTCAATTACACTTAACATATTGTTTAGGATGAATAGCTCTTCTCTATTTTTTAAAACGAAACCAACTAGACAAGCACACACAAATTATCACTCACATCACCCTCAAACTTTTTTTAATGATTAAAATATGTACTTTGAATGTAAAAGGGCTAAGCAATAAAGACAAACGAATAGAAATCTTCAAATGGTTAGACGAAAAAAATATACTTTATGCCTACTACAAGAAAGTCACTTGACACATTCTTTAGCACAAACCTTAAAGGATTAATGGGACGGAGACATCTATCTTAGTGGACAACATACAAATAAACAAGGCATTGCCTTTTTTATTAAAAACAATACAGGGATCACAGTCGATAACTTAAACGAAAAAATATTTGGCAGACTAGCAAGTATAGATATCAAAATACACGAAACACAATTAACATTGATCAACGTCTACGGTCCTAACATAGATGATTCCACATTTTACGAAACATTACAATCCTTGATAATTAATAACCAAGATAAAAATATTATAATCGGTGGTCAATACTGTCTTGAACCCATCAGTAGATAAAAAGAATGGAAACCTTTATACTCATCCTAAAAATAGAAACATTTTGAATAACATGATTGAAAACTACAATATGATAGACATCTGGCGTACAGTTAATCCAAACGAAAGCAAATTCACCTGGCACTCAAACACAAAACCAACAATATTTTGTAGATAAGACTATTTTTTTTTATATCCGAGTCACTTTGCAACATTATTGACACATGTAGCATTAAACCAGGATTTATGACAGACCACTCTCTAGTTGAACTTAAACTGCACAACATACAACCTGAAAGAGGCCCAGGATACTTTAAAATTAATAACAGCATCTTGTTAGACACACAATATCAAACACAAATAAAACAGGAAATATTAAACACAGTTCAAAATAATAAAGATGCAAACCCAAACACCTTATGGAAAGTAATTAAAGGAAATATACGTAACACAACAATTAGATACACATCATTTAAACACTTGAAAAACAATTGAATGAAACAAACACAAATGATACCACCGCCATTGAAAATGAAATCACATCAAACAAACAAGTATTAGAAGGAATCTATCATACACAACTCAATGGAATAATACTACGAGCAAATGCACAACATGTTGAACAAAATGAGAAAAAAATACTTCGCAAATATTGAAAAACGAAGAAGTGAACAAAAAACTGTACACAAATTAGTAGTTAATGGCAAAGATATAACAAACAGAACTCAAATACTTGAAGAACAACGTTTTTTTTTTCGAAACCCTCTATAAATGAAAACATGTTGAAAATAACAACCCTTTTAAAAATACACATCATGCTTTAAGTCAAGATGAAAAATTACTGTGTGACGGATTACTTAATGAATATGAATGTGGACTAGCACTAAAAGAAATGCAAAATAACAAAAGTCCAGGATCTGATGGCATCACAATCGAATTTTATAAAATATTCTGGAATGATATTAAAACACATTTAATTAATTCACTTAACTATTCATTTAACAACAAAAACTTAACTACGCTTCAAAAACAAGGTATAATATCACTCATTCCAAAACCTGGAAAAAACTTAGAATCCTTATCAAACTGGCGCCCGATTAGTTTACTAAACAATGATTATAAAATTGCAACTAAAAGTATATCAAACAGACTTAAAAAAAGTATTACCATCAATCATCTCAAGATTTCAATCTGGCTTCATTAAAGGACGTTACATTGGTGAAAATTTACGTCTGATACAAGAATGCATAAATTATTTCAACCAACCAAACAATTCTGGCCTCATTTTCTTTGCAGACTTCGAAAAGGCTTTCGATTCACTAGACCATTCTTTAATGTTCTCTTGCTTAGAAAATATGAATTTCGGTGAAAGTCTAATAAAATGGGTTAAATTATTTTATACCGATATAAACAGCGTAATTATTAACAATGGCTTCTTTTCAAACAGTTTTAACATCGAACGAGGAGTAAGACAAGGATGTCCACTTTCATCCTCGCTATTTATTATATGCATCGAGTATCTATCACACTATATCCAATCAAATGAACATATAAATCGAATATCGCTAGAACCTGACAAAGAAATTAAACAGTCCCTATTTGCTGACGATGCAACTTATTTTTTAAATGACAGTAGCGACTCATTCAATAATCTTATAGAATCGCTAACCCTTTTTGGATTGGCATCGGGTCTTAAACTAAACAAAAGTAAATGCACTGTGCTACGTGTAGGTAAATTTAAACAAAGTAATATTCATCTTTAAAAAGAAATAAAATTCAACTGGACTTCAGACGAAGCAACAACGTTAGGAATAACCTTTACAAACAATGAAAATGAAACAATTCTAAAAAACGTATTGCCTAAATTACAAAAATTAAAAATTGTTTAAAATCATGGCAGAATCGTAAACTAACACTAATCGGAAAAAACACTGCCAGTGTTGAAAACATTTGCGCTCCCTAAATTAATTTACACACTTACAGTTCTCCCGAACCCACCACATGATATTATTGAAGATATAAAATCAGAAATATTTTATTTCATATGGGACGGTAAACGTGATAAAATTAAGCGAACTCAATAATTCAACCTGTAGAGCATGGAGGTATGCAATCAAATGCAGTTGGGTTAAAAGATATTTAGATAATACCAATACGAGTAAATGGAAATTATTCTACCAGAAAATTATAAAAACATATGGTGACTCCTTACTTTTTGAATGTAATATCGACAATAACATCTTAGATGAAATTATAACCAAAAACATATTTCTATCGAATGTTCTTTCGGCATGGTGTAAAGTTACTCAAAATTTAGAAACCAAAATAAACATTAAAGTCATTTTATGGAACAATAAAGATATAACTACTAACAATAAAACGTTGTTCTATAAACATTGGTTTGAACAAAACATTAAATATGTAGATCTTTTGAAAACTTATGCTACATATACGGAATACCTACAAGTAATTTCCTGATGTACTACACATTGATCAAAAGTATACCCATACATATTAAAGCTGCTACCAATACAAATAACACACCATGTACTAAAAAAACATTCGTAGAAAACATAATTGCAAAACAAAACAAAACGAACAAAATATTTTACACTCTTCAAATTAAAAACCCTGCCGAAATCCCCAAAGCTCAAACTAAATGGCAAAACCTTCTTGGAGAAAAAGAATTTAATTGGAAACAAATATATGTCATGCCATATAAATCAACTACTGATAGCACACTGAGAAATTTTCAATATAAATACATCCAGAGAATCAAAGCTACAAATAAATATCTTTTTAAGTGCAAACTATCCAACACAAATATATGTGATATGTGTAGTGAACATATTGAAACAATAGAACACCTTTTCTGGGAGTGTAAACATAGTTAATCTCTATGGAAGCAATTGACAACTTTTCTAGAGAAACAACAATTAAGAATAAAACTGTCAATCTCAAATATCAGTTTCGGTGTAAATACTTGTAAAATACCAGAAATAATAACACTGTTAACCACATTATTATATTAATGAAATATTTTATATTCAGCATGAAAAATAAAAAACAAAAACCTACTTTGAACTGTTTCATAAATTATTTAAAACTAAAGATCCAAATTGAAAAGGAAATAGCCCTCAACAACGATACACTTAACGTTTTTGGACAAAAATGGAAACACATTAAACTTTCATAATCTAGTCCAGTTGTTTATCTACCACACTTTATGCAACTCATATATAGTTTAATTATTATATATAGGTAAAAAATATATATAAATATTAGCATATATTGTATAATTTGTTTAACATTATCATTGCTGCATGTTATAACTTTGTTCTTGCTTATGCACATGTTTACATTATATGTTTTATATTGAATAAAAAAAATACTATTCTGAAAATGATATGCCAATGACTGCTACTTGTGTGATCACCTAAATTATGGTTATCCAAATTAAAATGCTGCATATTTATTTTCTTTTTAGCAATAATCATCAACATTGGTGGTCCAGGAACGGTTAATTACTTTTTATCAACACTGTATGTTTCAATGATTAATTGAACTTATAGAAAATGGAAATACATGCGGGAAAGACCATTCATCAAGTTTCAACTATCTCCTTTAGATCAGACAGGCTTATAAGATGGAAACGAAGTAGGTATTTCACTGATTTATGTTATTGTTAATGTAGAAGCAATGTTTTAAGTAATAAATAAAATGTAACGTTAATAGTCAGTTTCATATCCAGTAGGGATAATACATGTATTTGGTATTAACATTTGGATGAAGAATGTATATATGTGGTGTTTGCACTTACTTATTAATCAAGTTTAAAAGGGTGTATCATATAAAGTACCAGTAATGGCATGCTATGTCGTGAATGTCTGAATAAATAAAAACGATGACGCATATCATAATGGATTATGTCACACTTCTCATGAAACACTAATGTCAGTTCTTACTCCTATACAAGCGCTTGTGTATTTGACATGTGTATATGATTGTTTTGTTAAATAACATGAAGAAAATGTTGTCAATTTATAGAAACAACTGTGAGAAGGCTTATTGAAGCCAAATAAATAAGAAAAGACCAAATATTTTAATAAATAAAAATGGTTAAAATTATTCATACACAATTTGCAATTATGCATAATTTTCTTCGACTGAAACTTATTGAAGTTCTTATGAACCTGCCTGAATATAACTACTAGTCAAATATCAACTTCTAAGGAACAATGGTGTTATTTTTTCAGTGATATGCTGATTACCTGTGCAGGAGGAAAATGAAACCAGACAGATTATGGACTCAAATTCAACCCAGAAAAAAGCTAGGAACTTGCAGTCACTGAGTGTTCTTGTTTACAGTCATGTGTTCAATGCTGCAACAACATAAATATTAAAGCTGGCTCTGGACTCAACCTTATGCATCTTAAAATGATCTTTGAACGCAATGGTCTCAAGAACATTTTCATAATGAATAACTCTGTCAGCCGAGAGTCGTCAATGCCAAGCGTCTTTAGGAGACACTTATTCCAACCTGTCGAAGTTCTTCAAAGAATTACCATGACAATCATGTATTTGTTATGCCCCCCCCCCCTACGAAGAAGAAGGGGTATATTGTTTTGCACATGTCGGTCAGTCCGTCGGTCTGTCGGTCCGTCCACCAGATGGTAACCGTATGATAACTCAAGAACACTTTGGCCTAGGATCATGAAACTAAATAGGTACATTGATCATGACTGGCAGATGACCCCGGTGTGAATTTCAGGTCACTAGGTCAAAGGTCAAGGTCACAGTGACTCGAAAAAGTAAAATGGTTTCCGGATGATAACTCAAGAATGCTTAGGCCTAGGATCACGAAACTGCATAGGTACATTGATCATGACATGTAGATGACCCCTAATGATTTTAATGTAACTATGTCAAAGGTCAAGGTCACAGTGACTCGAAATAGTAAAATGGTTTCCGGATGATAACTCAAGAATGCATACGCCTTGGATCATGAAACTTCATAGGTACATTGATCCTGACTGGCAGATGACCCCTATTGATTTTCAGGTCACTAGGTCAAAGGTCAAGGTCACAGTGACTCAAAACTGTAAAATGGTTTCCGGATGATAACTCAATAATGCTTACGCCTAGGATCATGAAACTTCATAGGAACATTGATCATGACCGGCAGATGACCCCTATTGATTTTCAGGTCACTAGGTAAAAGGTCCCGGTCACAGTTACAAAAAACGTATTCACACAATGGCTGCCACTACAACTGACAGCCCATATGGGGGGCATGTATGTTTTACAAACAGCCCTTGTTTTGTTTGTCATAATAAGTGTAATGTTATTACTAGTATCACTAGTCATTGATAAATTGATAAATCTATTTTCCTTTAAACGTGTTTGATTGAATGATTAAATGTGCCTTGTTAATTAATTATTAATGTTCTTTTTTCCCTATAACATTTTCAAGTCTTATTTATAGAAGAACGCATTTCACGTGCAATTTCAAACTAGGTTAGCATATCTTACTGCACTGAGTAGGTTCCATGTCACACATGATATATGAGATGTATGTGTGTTTATATGTTTATGAGTTTATTATAGGCTTTTCCTCTTTTTTATATATTTATAATAATTTTTTAACATTTAGCTCATCTTTATGCTCACATATAAAAATCTCAAATTCAGTATGGCGTTTCTGGAAAAGGGGGGTAACCTTGATTGTAAAGAAGGAACTTTTCGTTTTCACTGGTGACCCCCATTTTTTTTTTTTTTTCATTCAAGCATACATTGTCGATGATATCTATGTTCGAAGATTGTAATTTCCTTTTGCCATTTTTTTGACAATTTATTCAAAAAAGACTAGAGATTGCAATTTTTCTCGTTTTCGAAGGATAATGACATCACTTGTTTGTTAATTTTTGTCTTTATTCCTTTTGAAGTTTTCTCACATGTTATAAACTATCATATTTGTATATATTATGCATTTATCTATTAATACATACTAAAAAGTGTTCTCTGTTCAATATTTGGATGAATGAGAGTGAATTTTGTAAATAAATGGCTCAGAAAAAATGGAGAAAAATTTGGGGGGTTCAAAACTGAAAATGTCAGAAAAAAATATATTGTTCTTAAATGATCAATGCAGAATACAACAATACTAAGAAAGAAGAGAAAATCAACATGTCCCATTAGAGTGCTAATACCTTAAGACATTACATTTGGTATTTATAAACATATTTTAAGACAGTGTTTTTTTTGCGTTAACGAGACATTCAAGAAATAAGAAAATGAAAAAAACAACAACAAATATTCATGATCATTCTCGGAAATATACGAAGTTACCGGATATGATATTTCACTGCGCAGATCGAGCGCGCAAATCGAGCGCGAAAAGTTATACGTTCGACAACGTACACAATCTGTACACCGTTCTTTAGCAGTGAAAAGGCCCTGCCTCACTCTGATGCCGGTGGAGCCCCGGTGCGTGATCCGGGCTCTACCGGGATGAACCGGGTCTCCTTCGGGGACGACCGGGAAAAACCGGGGCTCCACCGGGAAAGTATTAAAATGTGTAATACCTCCGGGATGAACCGGGAGTCACCGGGAAGAACCAGCAACGACCGGCGCGGCACCGGAAACAACCGGGACGGCACCGGAAACAACCGAAACGGCACCGTATCTTCAGCGGGGCACATACAGACCCCGGAAGAGGTACGGCAACGCCCCGGTGCATGCCGTTAGAGTCCCGGTATAGCTACGGTACATAAGAAAACCGGCGCTCTGCCGGAAGCCACCGGCATTCACCGGGTCTCCGCCAGGGCATTACCGGCGATGATCGGGGTGACACCGGGGCGTTGCCGTAGCTCTGCCGGGGTCTGATGCCGGTGTAGACACGGTGAGTGCCGGCGTCGTTACGGTATACCGGGGCTCTGCCGGGACGCTGCCGGCTTTCACCGAGGTTCAACCGGGGCACTACCGGCGACAACCGGGAATATGCCGGGACGCTGCCGGCTTTCACCGGGGCACTACCGGCGACAACTGGGGCTCTGCCTAGGCTTGACCGGGATCAGCCTTAGCCATTCCGGGTTGACCGGGACTCTGTCGGGCTGTTGACCGGCTTCAACCGGGGTGGAACCGGGAAATAGTGTGACTGCGTTAAAAAATTTCTACGAATCATCCCGGTCCTCGCCGGTCGACCGGCGATAGTAAACCGGGATGGACCGGGGCTCTACCGGCAAAAGTGAGACTTGGGCTTAAGTGGTTTTTCTTTTGTATACACATTACAAGGGAAGTATGAGTGTTTTCCTGATCTGTTAATTATGTAATAGAAAACTATTTTAGGCTATTGAAAGGTATTTTTTTGACGCCAACAATAACAGTTTTTTGCGGCCACGTTGTTGTTGTATATCTTCAACGCCTATGTAGACGAACCTCAACCAGATCTATAAAGTTGAACAAAAGGTTATCGTTCCCACAACCAGTATCGTGTTGTCCTCCACCGTCTATGTCGCTGTAGTATATACACAACTATTGTCTTTCCTTGCAGTCTCTGAGCTTCTGCACTAAACCGCTAGGGTCAATCCGTATAAATTTGGACAAAACATCCTAAATGCATTTTACGTCATACTTAACCTAGCCCCAGGCCTTTAACGCCTACAGCGCTTTGATTAGAAAAAATGGAGAGCCTGCCTTACAATTTGCATGTAGTTCAGTGAAATGATGCTGATTAAGAAAATAATACATTATATTATATTTGGAAAGGTGCCCATTACGGGTGCCCTGCCTGAATATGGCCAAATTTGTTGAAATTTTACACCATTTTTGCTAATCTTAAATTTGAATGATTAATTTGAGCAGATTGTCATCGAATATTTATGTTACTGGACCACACCAATGTAAACACCAACAATCAGATCCTCTATCCCGTGAATGCCTGAAATTGTATTCTAATAAACGTAAATGGCATTTATAATGAAAACTTTTTCTTATTAATACAACATAGAGCTATTATTCAATCTATATTGCTTGGTACAATTACAGTGGATTAAACACCAACACCCTACCCCACTGTGTATATTAAATTATTTGCCATTCTTCATTTATCACTATGACAAATGTATGGTGTTCTGGCGTTTGTTTTTCGGTATTAAGTTAAACCCTTGTGTGTATATGGATGTTGCAGATACACCAGGGTATGCTCTGGTCATTTGTGGATGAAATTGGTCGAACTCCATGAACAGGAACAAGGTGCCAACAAAATACCTTGTGCACAAGATCCTTTCTACCAAGAAAGTTAAGACATGTAAATCTCTAATAAAGGTGATACATTGCTGTTTCAGCCTTTCAACGCGTTTTAAATAATGTATGCATCTCATGCTTTTCACAGTATTTGAAGATTATAAAATGTATAATGTATGCAATCAAAATTAATTATAGACCACGCTTTTTTACTAAAACTTTGCAAATGCAAGAAAACAACAGTTAAATGTATGTTATATGAAGACACTCAGATCATAGATATTTATACATGTATGTAGCAATATCATTAAATAACATTTCACAACATCAAACCCTTATTTCCAGTGTATCCCTTAGGCTTAATATACACTTGGTTATTTGAATTTTAGTATGAAGTACCTCCTGTGTATTTAAACTGTATTGTTATCTGCATTTAGTCAGTATATTTGTTTCTCTATGTATGTATATTAAATGTACAGAAACATGCATTTATATCTTACTATTACATTTGTTTAGGTGTTTGAAGGTGCTGATCAGTCCTGATGATTATTCAAGTTCACAGAGATAGTCATTCCTGGGATCAGATTGAATCATTTCATCGGTAATGATATCAATATTTATTGTCTCCTTAAATGTCAGGCTATGTATTCTTAAGGGTTTGGCATTTTTTGTGTTTATTAAAGATAAATATAAGTATAACTAAACATTAACATGCTTATGACACCAGTGTCGGCGATGGCAGCTCTGGAAGTGTCGGTGTACAGGCAACTCCTGAAATCATGAAATCTCCACAAATACCGAAAGACCAGAAATAACCATCAAAGGCATTAATGCATCAGACGATAAAATCATGTTTTATACTGGCTTGCCAACTTTCGTTATTTTTAATTCTTTGTTTTTGACATTGATTGAATTTGGTGCCGACAAGTTATGTACTGAAAAACTGAACCCTGTTAAGATTGAGACAGGGTGTAAAAGAAAGTTAAGACCTGTTGATTAGTTTCAATGACATAGTAAACAAATTATGTGATGCAACAAAATGAAAATAACTCTTCATTACAAGTACTGTATTGATAAAAAAAATGTAATTTTGAATGAGTTGTATCTTTTCTTTGTTGTTTTTTTTTGTTTCTTGAGTGTCCAGTCACATGTTACATTAAAATATAGACGCCTGTTAATTTTATTGTGCAGACATGATTTAAACCATAGTGCTGAATAAAAAATGTAATCATAAAAAGCAATTACTTCTTTTGTTACAATGTTTACAATACAATTAAAAGCTCAGATAGAATTGAAATAAATAAAACTTCCCCCAAATTTGCAATATAAATGTAAAATGTAACAAATTCTTCAATGAAAAAGACAATACAATAGCGATTCTCAATTTAAGGTTACACTGTATATATGAATAACAACATTTAAGAAGACATTCATTGTAAATATTAATAAAAAAAATAATCCAAGCAATTTAATTTCACATGATTAAATCATTAACAGTAAAATGCCTTAATATTAACCGACTGGAAATGAAATCAGAATCTTAAAGCAAGCAGACGAATAAGGCACCTGCTAAATAAATCAACTCTTTGTTTTGGGGCAATCTTTCATCTAAAAGGAGTGCTGTATTCGAAGAAGAACCCGGTCAATTAATTGTGTCAATGGACATTGAAAATAAACAACAAAACACTGAACTATGATCAATCACAACACTCTCACACAGTATTGTAAAGAAAATATTTAAACCAAAAACCAGTTAAAAAACATCACAATTTAATCTAAAAATCAATAAATTTACTCTAAACTGGTATGAAATTGCTGTTAAAACAAATGTATCCAGAAACGGATTGTCAGGCGTGGTCTCAAGTCGTTGCGCCCTAAAACCTGTTCGCCCTAGGTAACCTTGAGTCGTTTCGCCCTGGGTCGTTTCGACCTTACAAGTGGGTTGTTTCGCCCTTATTTTATTTTGAATTACAAGTAAAGCCGATTAATTAACGTACCAATCATCTTTAATTGAATAATCAATTAAATTACGTTGTATATAACACCTTTCACACCTTTTACACACGGATATATTACCCGTGAAATGTACCGACCACACGTGTGAAAGAGACATTACTTGTGATTTTGTTCGTTTTGTATGAATCGATGACTTGTTTACCCTAAACTATATAGAATATTAGACACATCGTTGTGTATATCATAGTTTATATCATAGTCATTTAATCATAGTGTAATTAACCGACGAAACAAAACGCACCACCAACAAATACACTTTACAAACATGCATCTAACTTAACTGTACTCAAAGTAATATCATCCGTGGTTTAAGACGTCTCATAGTATACCTATATCTGTGTTTGCCTTTGACATTCTTGGCATCGGGTATCATCTATATACAGCTTATTTAATACAGTCGTCGTTTTTGTTTTATTTCAATTGTCTTTGTTTTGTATTTAAAAATATCAGAGCACGTTGCATATTCATCGCTGCTGAAGTAGCGTTATTGTCCCTGATGTATTGTACTGAAAACAAGTATGGATTTCTAATCAACCCGTCTGGTATGGTGTAGACTGCTATTGACAATACCTTTTATAATAGTGTTATGAAAAAATTTCAATGAATGTGTAGAAAAAACAACATGCTATTTAATTATTTAAAAGTTCAAATGGATTCAGAAGACCTTAAACGAATCATCTAAAAGCATTTCTCGTTTTCGAGAAACTATATGAAAATACAAACAAACTGAAATTGTAGAAAATATGTGTGTTAAAGCTGAACGTTCCATTAGACTGCACAGTACAACTATGTGATTTTATTGGTACGGATTGAACTAATGTGTGAATTTTTTGAAGCAACATTAAAATGACCTTTTCATTTTAACGTTCTTAAACTGTTATAAATGTCATAGCTTCTTTAAATATCTTTAACTCTAACTGTCATGTTTTTTACACAATGTATTTATGAACTATAATATCCGGTTCTAACCGCATAAAGCACATTTTTAATGAGGATGAAACAACATGCTCAAACAATGGCTTACTTCTGCACATCATGTTTATTTATTCAGTCGTTTCAAAATCAACTTTGATGACGTTTTAATCTATTGGATATCATTCAGACTTTATGACCAAACACATGTTGAATTATATTATATATTTGTATTTATTTATTTATGTTGGACTCAAAGACCCATATGTGTTCATTGGTGTTTGAATTATCCATCTATCTTATTTTAGCTACGCTGTTCAATAATTTCACCATAGAACAGTTCCATATTGTTCAGTAGGAGGTTTACCACTTGATCATGTCAGGCATGCGATGTGTCTATTCAAATAAACTTGTTCTCATTGGTTCTAATGTGTTTGTTAATTTGAAAAAAACATGCCCTGAAAAATAATTAATCGAATCTTTCAAACAAGAAATATGAAACAAATCATCAATACATTTAAATTAAAATTACGCAACATAATTAAAACGGATAATAAATTGAGATGCGTATTATATAAAAGCAAGTATTTGTCTAGTACAATTGCTCGTCACACAGAAAGGCATTCGTAAGATGAAAACTGTACGTGTATGATTAAGTGCTTAATATTGTTATCAATAGAACACACACAATCCCATTCTTTCTTGTCGGTTAATGTAATAAAAGTGACAAGAAGATATGGAGACTCAGGACACCTTTACAAACAACATGTATATATGTAATCGATATGTCATGTACTTAAAGAAATGTGACTAGTTTAACTATCACCATGTTGTAAGTAAATTTGAGATACTGTTGAAAACTGCAAAGAATCCAAACGAGCAAACATACAGATAAACAATACCGATTTGTTCTTGTGTATCTTATATTTCTGAAGTTGGACTATTTTACAGTTATTTACTAAGTTATGTTCATGAATTATACCGGTATTCTTTTCGAGTCAGTGAAAAATTGAAGCCTTTCATTCTGCCTGTAAGTGGTCTCCATTAAGAATTCATTGATTATAGGTTTAGTTGCCTGCGTTCATCTTATAATGACAATAAATAACTATCGCTGCTTCAGTTTCTAGACGACTTGTCCTGCCCACTGCAGTTTTCCTAGCTCATGATAACACATAATTACATAAAGTCCTTTGAGATATTACAGCATGACGTGGCGGTAATTGTGCTGCATCCCTTACCAGACATTTTTAAAAGAAGTAAGGTAATGAAAAACCGAATTACTGGAATGTAAATTGCTTTGTCTTACGCAATTTTCTAACCTAAGCTTCACTAAACTCAAACATGTCCATTTAGTTTGTCAAGCAAAATATTATTGAAATGAGAGCAATTAATGTAAACTATGGTTATTTACCAGTCTTAACTAATTGACAGGAGGTAAGATCGTGTGGTTTTAAAGAATATATTTGTAAGATTGTAAGACTGTGTAAGTCTATATGTTACACAGGGGTTGGATCGTACGCAAGTAACTGGCGTGACGTAAGTGAGACAAATAGTAACTGTTGTTAAAAATGGCGGTTAACGGATGATTTCTGATTTTTTTCGTCGGAATTTTCGAAATGTTTTACAATTCTTATTCGATATTATTCTTACGCACAGGATGATCTACGGATATCAATTCAACCTCGGTATAAATCCTGTTGATTCAAATAAATATTTAAAAAGTTATTGAAGACTAAATACGCAAGTGCCTCGTTGTTTACAATTACCACGGTTCATTGTATGTTCTTTGTATGCCTATATAAGTTTTTTTTTCAGCAGTTTTCATGGTTTGTTATTTTAATGAGTGTTTTTTATTTATTGCAGAGTCATGTGCCCTTTATTTTACGGTTATTTTGGATACTTAATATGATTATTTACACAGTGTCGTGTATGCCTCGATATTCGATCCAAATATACGTGCCCTTTAAAAATGGCTATTGTTTTATACATAGGTGTGCATTTGTACTTTGTTACGCAAACTAGTCGTTAAGTATTCTGCGTATCAAAAGGAAACTTTAAAATATGTTTGTATACTGTGCAGAAATGTCCAACACGCTTTTGGCGTATGTCGCGACATGTTTTACATATGTGTATAGGCTTGAATGTAGGCATAATCTGAATACGTCAATAAACGTGCGTAATTGTTGTCACAAACTAGTCTCTAAGTTTGAATCGCATCAGCAAGAAACCAGACATTTTTTTTATTTCCATGTATCTTATGTAGAAGTGCAGTCACTATCTGCGTAAATTAGCGATATTGTATACAGAAATATGTGCCCTGGTAGTAAGCCAACTTATGAAGATTATCTTTACATCATTTAGCATGTGTTCCTTTTAGCGCTAACTAATCAGTTTACTGCGTGTTTCTCAGCTTTATGAGATTCAAAATTAAACTAGATATACGAGTTATGGATTTTTAAATGTAAAGGTAGTTTCTTCTAAACCAGAATCAAGTATTGGCGGTAAGATACATACACACATGCATTAAGCCCGGTTTTCAAGGAGTTCCGGCTTAGTTATAAAAGTCGCGTTCTGAGAAAACTGGGCATAATGCATGTGCGTAAAATGTCGTCCCAGATTAGTCTGTGCAGTCCGCACAGGCTAATCAGGGACGACACTTTCCGCCTTAATTGGATTTTTTTGCTGAGAAGAGACTTCATTTCAACGAAAAATGTCATAAAAGCGGAAAGTGTCATGCCAGATTAGCCTGTGCTGACTGCGCACGACACTTTACGCACATTCATTTTTAAAACTCCCTTTTCACAAACACTGCCCATATAATTTGGCCAGATAAATATTTGACCACGCTTTACATGATTTATGAAGAGCTTTTACCAGCTTTAACACAAATTTGTGTGAAATTCGATTTAAGTTTCTATTGGTAATGTATATGAAAATCGGCAAAAGTTGCTATGGGCTGAGAAGGTGTTTACAAATCTATGCGCATATGCATTAGGCGCAGTTTCCTATACACCGGTTCAAATATTAGATCGGGCTAGATAACTCTGGCTTTGTATTCACCTAACTACTTACTGCTTTTACATTCCTTAAAATGATTAACGACGGGTTTAAACCAGCTATAAAACAATCGTGTGACGTTGGGGGGGGGGGGTATTTTTTATACTTACTGTCGAAGAACATGTGCACTCAGTGTCGCGAACATGTCTCTCTGTTGTTGTTTGTTTTCGTTACCACATACAAATTTACAGATTTGTTGTTCATTTGTAGTTAAAATACCAGACGTTAGATATGTTTATGCCTTTATGTCGCGATATTTGTTGCAGATTTGTGTGCCCTTGAATGAAGTCAAATTTTGATACTCTGATACTTTGAAATGTGACGAAATTTAGTCTTTTAATTTTCTGCTTGTCAACCTGACACTTTATTGATTTCATTTTATAGTTATTTATACTAAAAAGAACATGAAAGAAAATCGTGTGTGTGTATGTCGCGATATTTTGTGCAGATTTTACCGCCCTGCAACTGAGGCAAATTGTTGATAATTTACTTCACTTTACACGTGTGTACTTTTCTCTCAGTTTTCTGCGTATCAGCGCGGTACTTTACATATATGATGATTATACTGGATAGATGTTAAAAGACGGTTTAAGCGTGTATGCCTCGATATATTTGGCAGAGTTATGTTCAAAATTGAGTGTATACGTGTAATTGTTTCGTAAACCTATCATTCAGTTATCTTCATATCAACATGAAACTTGCTAGTGATGTTTCATTTTACTAAGCAAAAGTGAAATGTGTTTTTTTCGTATGTCCCAATATTCTTTGCATACGTATCACTTCGCAATTTTCACAAATTTTGGATACGTTATTTCGCAAACTAGTCTCTCAGATTTCTGCATATCAACATGGGCACTTAATATATGTTCTTTTTTTAAATACGTTATTTTTGTGTTGTCGATATTCTTTGTAGAGTTCGGTGCCCTTGCACAGGACAAATGATACAATATGCGGGATGCTTTTTTTGTCTTTATAAGTGTTTAATGTGAAAAGTAAACAACAAAAAATGTTGAGATACTTTTTACTAATGCTTGAGTTTTGCACCCGCTTAAAACGAGTCGCTGAGGCCGTTAGCTGTTATTTTCATTTACTGCTCCACTTAAAGTTGTTAGATAAACACAACACCAATGATTTATTTTACATGTACATATATTCTTTGATTTTATCTTAGGGAAACCTCATATATAATTAAAAATATATTGAACTATTCTATTACAATAATGTCATCGTGGAGCTGCGTCTGCTTGATTAGAGTTTATTTCAACATACATTAGACAATAAGCCCATGATCGAGTAAACACATATTACAACACAGCATATTTACAGATGGTCGATGAAGTACATCATTTTTAACACAGCCAAGATCAAAATATTTTTTAATGGAATAATACAGCCAGTTTGTATACTCTTAACGTATTTTGCATGTTTATGTTAAGTAGATTCATAAATGACAGTACAAACATTTAACACGCCGGGTATGCGGATACTTTGATAACATATGGCACTTCGATACCAGATAACAACAAAAGCCACGTGCGAGAGTTGAGTTTTTCAGCTTTTTTGTATTTATGTTCTGTTCATTTGGTTTTCAGACACGCAACATTGTTTGGTCGATTAATGGTATAGTACTTCGTAATGCGGAGCAAGAAAGTCGTGTACAAAAACAGTGGATTATAAAAAAAGAGATAACATTTCATCGATAATCGTCATGAATTCGATGATCAGTACTTATTTCAACAAAATAAAAATACTTGGAAATAAATCAAGAACGTGCCAACTAATCGAAATATAAGATCAATATGTCCATTAATGTTACAACATGTTAAATTTTAGTTGAATAACGTATTTGAGGAAATTCAAATGTTTTAAGAGTCGGATGCCAAATGTTCATGGAAACTTCTTTTACCGATCATCTCAAAGACAATGGCACTTCGATTCCAGATAACTCGACACTTTTAACCAGATATAACACACTCGATTTAGTGAATCAGAAATGCAGAATTCGCTGTGGAATACTGCTATAGTAAGCAGGCAAAAAATAAACATGTATGTACTGACGTAAATTAAAAACGAATTACTGAAATATGTTCTTATCCCTTTGGAATATGATAATAACAGGGAAAGGGAAGTGTAAAGGGAAGTGCTTCCTATAAGTAGAGCTCAATATAAAGGGAGTTTTCCAATCTCTTTTAAATTTTGTGGCTACGCATAAGTATCGTCTTCATGATGCAATTCTAATGAGCACCAATGACAAAGGATTGTATGAGGTGTATTGGCCGCTTTAAGACCCCTTGCTCCCCTTATCTAGAGTCCTGCTATAAGTTCAATTGAACACAGTCGTGTTGATCCACATGATCCGTTGTATTTTCAAATCTCTTAATCTCAATTTATCATTTATAAACAAATTTATTATTAAGACAATTTTTTTCGATCGTCATTTGAAATATATTACTTCAGAAATAAGCATTCGTATCTTATTTAAAATTTGCACTTGTATTATTAATTATATAAATTAATAGTAATAAGATTTTTGAAAACGA
Organism: Dreissena polymorpha; assembly: GCF_020536995.1. Classification (NCBI taxonomy): domain Eukaryota; kingdom Metazoa; phylum Mollusca; class Bivalvia; order Myida; family Dreissenidae; genus Dreissena; species Dreissena polymorpha. The sequence continues at coordinate 60,730,739 of NC_068358.1, read as the reverse complement.
ACAACGCCATTGGTTATATTTAACATGTGTATGTAATTACGTTATGCATAGATTCCCGATGTGTCGGGCTTGACAATGCAAATTTATTCGTACTTCAAAATGTTTGGTAAGAATAGATATAATATACATAAATGCATTTCAGGTAGAAGATAAAACTCGGTTATCAGAGTGCCCAATTTGTTGAAAGCCTCTGTTATCCGAAGTGCCCTATATCGGGAATCAAAGTATCCGCAATTTCATGAATACCACCTATTAAAACATGCTCTATCTTCGTTTATATTTCATTGAATACTATCAAAATTTCCGTATTTGAAGAACAGTGATTACTCTACATGCTGGAATATCAACCAATTTCTTGCAATATTTATAAGTAGTTTTATTTTGTTGAAATGTTTACTGTTCATCTAGTTTATGCTGTATTCCGACCGAATTTTCTATTTTTTGGGGAAAAATCTATCATTCTTCCGGGATGTTTTTCTTTGCAATAGGAAGCATACACCATTCATAAACTCGACCATGCGCCTTGTCTAAAAAAAACTAATCTTTATGAAAAAAACTTTTTAAAAAAACGGATGAACTTACCTCTCGCGCGTGGCTTTGTTGTTATCTGGTATCGAAGTGCCATCTGTTATCAAAGTATACGTATACAAAGCGTGTCTAAGAGCGCTTTTTCATAAAAAAAACTTGTTTAATAGTTCATATTTAATGAAGCATGGAATGTAACGCTGTCCGACCGCTGTATTAACGTGTAGATAACATGTTTCCCAATATGCGGCTATTTTTAGAACGTGTATAATTATGGAATTCCCACTTTCTGTTTGAAAAATCCAAGACTATTGTCTGGTGATATTCTTTTGGGAACAAACAATAGGATATATAATAAGAATTCGTGCATAACATGGATTTGAAGGTATGCTTTTGTTTTTGTTTCACTTGTGAACATTAACATAATCGGCTTTCATATAGCTTAAGTGTTAGCTATTTACAGCTAAGAGGTTATCCTACATTATATTGTTAATCGTCTGTATAACGAGTTAATGACATATCACTTCCTAAAATGGTCAGAAGTGGGTTGGGTAATGTTAAAGAATAATTCCTTATAAAAGCATTTTATATTAAGTTTGGAGCAATATGCATAATTAAAATAGCATACACTTCAGTGATATATGAACAAGTTGTAATGAAACCTTTCAAAAAGAGTAAATAATCACATATTTTCACCTTAAAAACCACTTTCTTCCTGGGCGACCAAAGTCCTCATTTTCTTATTTTCTTCATAAATCCACTGTTACCAGCTGGAACATACACCACTGTAGAGCAAAGTGTTAGAGCAGAGGCGTATCCAGAAAATTTTCAGAGGGGGGGGGGGGCTCAACAGGGGAGGGTGCAGGAGGGGTGTCCCCTTTCTGTCATCGATTTTTTTTTTAAATGGCACATTGAAATGATGCGATTTCCTGCTATCTAATCAGCATTTTGCATGATAAAAGTGCATGTGAAACAAATAAGAACTTGAGTTCACACATCTAGTGTGACAGACACACGAACAGACACAGGGGTAAATCAAATGTCTCTCAAACCACTAAAGTGGTGGGAGAAATTATCTGTATCCATAACTTTTTTAACGGAGTTAGATGGGTGGACCTCCTATTTAACCTTGTTGGATATCCTACTAGGTCAACTAAGGTACAACATTAAAATGTTTATGTCCATGTCCCTATGAATGGAAAGCAGGCACACAGCGGACAACCTGTCCTGACCCATTGATCATCTTAGTTTTGTCTTAACAAGTCCTTGGGCACTGATACTCCTTTCACACTCGCATGATGTGACAGGGAACACACATGATATGGACAAAACAGTGTAAATGGTGGGGTACAGCTTGGAATCACAATGTGCAACAGAGCCCTGAAGGGAAGTAGGTGGGTTGGGTACACCTTTCCACCTAGCCTGCCATATAAAGTGCAACTCGCCAGGCAGGGACTGAGGGGAAGGGAGATCATCATTGAACCATTCAAGGTCACTAGCACTGACAGGAGAGGAGCACGTTTGTTCAGGTATAAACTTTAATCCCATGGCTGCCTTAGTCTGCAAATCACTGAATCGGGTGTCCATTTCATTCACAAAAGTGTCAACAAAGGGAATCGTTAGGTTTCTTGTGTAGTTTAATTCGGGTGTTGCTGCCTCGATGTTGTCACGCTTTAAGAAAATGATTTAGTTTCATGTAGCAAAGTAATTCTTCATTTTTGAGTCTTTTTTAATTTTAAAAACTATGGATTAACATCAAAGCAGTTAGCCCGATTTGTAAAAAAAAAACAAATTAAAACAAAAAAAAAATAATTGCCATTTATTAAGGGTGCAGTTGAATTTCACTGGCAATAACTTGTTACTCAAAAGGATTATCACTCTAAAGAGCTAATACCAATTAAATTCATCAAAGAAATTACCGAAATAATAATAATGATTGTTCATTGCGTTCGTCTAAACTCTTTAATTGCTACAAATTGAAAGATTGTTTTTCACAAGTTTCATGCGGCAGCCTTTTGTAAACATTTATCTTTAGCTAAATGTATGGATGAATTTCATTAGTTGAATGTATCTTCGTCAGCCAATCAAATAGCGCAGTTTATTACTTACACTCAATGAAGCGTGCACTTTAGCTGACGAAGGTTAGATCGTCTGTACACATGCCTGGGGGCTAATCACACAAATCTACAGCTGTTTATGGCTTAATTAGGGACATATGACAGGAAATACACGAGTGGATTGAAACTGTAAGGGGCCCATTTTTATTAAAAATCGTGTCTAGCCAGCCAGCTGGGAGGGGGAGGATTTAGCCCCCTAGCCCCCACATAAATACGCCTCCTAAGAGTATTTTTAAATATAACACACTAGAAACACTGAAAAAAACATCCTTTTTTGTAAGAAAAAAATGTAAAAAACTGGAGTCAAAAAATAGTACACTTGAACAAGTATGGTGGGCCAGAAATGATAATTTACACACAAGAAAATAAAAGATACAGAAATATTGAAAACATTTTAATAAAATCTCTTTAATTTTATAGCGTATAATAATTATATATGAATACTGATATATGAATATGTTTGTTAAAGTGATGTTTTACACATTTTCAAAAGTTTTCAATAAAATTTATATTTATCATTTCTGGTCAACCATACTTTTTTCTTTCTATTTTTGGACTCCAGTTTTTTTACATTTTTTCTTACAAAAAAAGATGTTTTATATCTAGGTTTAAATAATCGGCATTTATCTCCCTTGCTAGCTCAGGAAGTGCGTCGATATGGTCACCATCATTCATTTCCGCATTGTCAAATACTTTTCGGAAATAATTATACCAATCATCACCAGAAATCAAATCACTCGAATCGTTTCTACTTATATTAGCCTTTTTTAATTGATCCCAGAATTTCGTTGGTTTGGCGCTATTGTTACATAACTGTTCACGTGTCGATCGCTGTAACTCTGATTTTTTTGTGTTACACGTTTGCTTAAACTTATTTCTGTTTAATTTATATTGTTCGAAGTCACCACTTGTGTTTGTCGTACGGAACTTCCTTAAAGCTCGATACTTCTCGTATTTAAGATTCGAACATTCTGTGTCCCACCATTCAGGTTGAGTAACATTATTTGATCTGTTATGCGGGCCGCAACGTTTCTTCTTCATACACGCGCCTGCCTGTTCAAAAACATTCATGAATGCGTTTAATTTGTCAAAAGCGTTTCCGTTTGGTGGCAGCCGTTCAAAGGCGGTATAATGCGTTTCGAAAAGTTCTATAAACGTTTCACGACAGCCTTCATTCCATTTTAAATGGTGTGCAGTTTTTAGGTTTGAATAATCAACTGGGTGCGTATTTTTGCTGTTACACTTAAAATGCAGTTTTAACGGAAAGTGATCCGAAAAGTCTTCGCTCCCAACCTCGAAGTGACTAACATGCTCTAAAAGCGATGTTGGGAACAATATATAGTCAACTACACTTTTCCCGCCGTTTGCAGTACATGTGAATTCGCCTAATTTGTCACCATCTGATCGTCCGTTTAATGCATGCATGTCAAAAACGGAGCAAAGTTCACAGAGAGCAACACCAAACCTATTAAGCGTAACGTCTTTATTTCTCCGTGGCGTACAGAACGTGTCACTTGGATATGCAGTTTCACCGAATATATAATTGACGTCATCGTTTGGTATATAGACTAGTTTGTCACTTATCCTTGCGTTCAGGTCCCCGGCTACTACTAAGTGTGCTGATGGGAAGTCTGATACAATGGCAAGAAGTTTATCCTGCAGACTTTCAATGCCATTTGTGGTAATGTCTTCGTAAATTGGTGATCTTTCTGGGGCAATGTATGTAAAGTACAAGATTACATCCTGCATAAGGCATAGAAACTCTTTCGATACAGTTAATATTACACAATCATCAAATTTGTCGTATATTTGCCTAAAGTGCTGACTAAACGTATCCCGCACAAAAACTGTGACGCCCCCTGTGCCTCGCTTATTTCCACAGAACCTTATATTTGAGTAACACGTATAGCCACTTAAAAATTCATTAAATTCATCTGCACTTCTCTGCCAGGTTTCATAAAAAGCGATTATATCGAACGATTTACAAAATTTATCAAACAGTACATCATTGTCGTATTTCTTCAGACCTTGAATGTTTAATGAGCATATTTTAATATATGTACACCTATTTACATTTACACTGCAGTTTGGGCTTCGGCCGGACCCCTATTTAGGAATTAAAATGGGCATTTAAGTGTTGACGTTGAACACGTAAGTATCGCCGTCAACTATAAGTTTGTCCAACTTAAATCTCGCGGATTTTTCTCTGATATGCACTGTTGCAGAAACGGATCCTTTCCGGTAGATCTTCCACTACCCTACCGGTTACGTGCTCCTGTTTGCGCTTTTGTCAAAAAGCATTTAACAATGCGTCGCGACTTTTTAACGCACAAAATCTAGCTAATACAAGACTATCTTTTTTGTTTGCAAGTCTATATGCGTAGTCCAATAGTGGTTCATCCTGATTCAACCCTAATGCGGTCGAAAAATAATTACGAAGTTTTTGTTCTATTTGAGAAGCGGTTTCATTTTCAGAGAAAGCCATGCCGTATATTTTAAGATTGTTTTTTCTAAGAGCCATATCATGTTTTTCTTGTTTAAGTTCCGTTTCGCTTAGTTTTTCCTCATACAGTTTCATTTGTTCTGATAGTTTTGTAACAGAGGATTTTAGTTCCTCATTTTCCTTTCGTATTGCCTTGTTTTCATCTTTTAAAGAATTTACAGAATGTTCAAGACTGTCAAATTTTTTGTTCATTTTCTTTACGTCGGAACGAATTTCTAATAAAATTGAGGCCACATTGACGTTGATCGTATCGCCCTCGGTGTCCGAATGGTTAGAAAATAGTGAACAACCATCATCGTCGCCGTCGTTCGTTTGCTGACTTTCTTTAGTGAGCCAGTTGTTTAGGGATAGCTGATTTGTGTCGCGGTCTCGATCTGACGGCCCCGGCTGCTGTGAAGAACGCACAGTAGTTAGGCATTCACGATCGGGTCGGACTCTGGTGTCTTTTAATGAGTCAACCACGTTAACGCTTTCGGTCGCAGTCTTTTCACTGACGGATGTACTATCGCGGTTCGTGCTTCTACCAAGATACTTCTGGCGCGGTAATCTTTCGCGCAGATCAGGGCCTGGGCCTGGGTTTATCTCAATGCACTGCGCCGCTAAGAGCAAAAACAGTACTATACGTATAAACAGCGATACGTGTGTGATTTGAAGCGACTTAAAGTTTGATTTTGTTTTAGCAGCTGGCTGTGAAAAGGTTCCGATCCGCGCCCGCCAGGCTTCTGTAGTAATCCCCATTTTGTTAAAACACTTCCGCACTGTCAGCGCTCAATCCGTGCGTGACGAAATAATGCACTTTTGTTGATAGTCAATAATAATTCAATTTAGAAGGCTGAATCTAATTTAGAAGGCTGAATCTAAGTACACACACTATTTGCAATATAAATTATTAGATTGCAAATAAATCAATCTGTTAAAACAGTCTATTTACTGACGAAAATATTGATTAATATATCCTGATAATAATATACTGAAAACTGTTCTTTAGTAAACAGTAATACCATCAATCACATTGACTTTAGAAGACAATGTACACAAGATGAAAATTAAACAATACCATTCATCAGGTCTAAATATTAGGAAACAATTGAAATATGATAAATAAAAACATGGACAAACAAAATCAATTTAAAACAATTGTTTTAAAATATGTTTAAATATTTTCATGAAAAGCAGATAGACAATGCATTTTCATAGGGACTGTTATGCATACTAATGAAGTTATACATAATAAACATGGACCTCCTTTTTACAGTTATTATAGTCCTGAGCATAGATTGGCATGACCCATTCTCCATATCTATCTGGAGGTCCATTCTATACATAGATGGTGACGTCACTTCTTTATTGTCATCTCTATGCTAGGACGCATCACATTCCCCTGATTTGGGGATTTGCGCTTCCGCCAAAATAGTTCTGCGTAGGAATGAATATTTTTCTATAATGAGAAAAACGGTGTTAAATATGTGTTGAAAATGGAATGTTGTTTAAAGAAATGTTATTTAGTATGTTTAAATGCGATTTTGAATCTCTATTAAGGCGATTTTCAGAAGCACGATTACTTGACTTACTTTCGCTTTTACTTTTCACTTGTAAAAGAAGTGCTACCCACAATTCCTTGCGCGTTAGTACATAGGTCAGAAGGACCGGTGTGTACACAATGTCTGGAAGTTGTCTTAGCCTTTGGGGTCTGCCAGCTGGTTCTGGGTGTATTATTGTATGTGGTGTAACTTGGTGTATGTTGCTGTGTTGTATGTGATGAAGTTTGAGTCTCACCTTGAGAGTGGTTACTCACTGGCTGACTTACTAATTCACTTATATGAGAGTTTACTCCTGAATTTGTGGAATTTTGATCCCTAAACAAATTGAGTGAGTTGTTTGACTGCTCAGACCTGCTACTATCAACCGCCGACGGTGTCTGAGCTTAGGGACTGAGAATCTCAGAATTGGCATTGACAACCGGACTGTTTGTCCGTTGTCTTGTGAAATATCCAGGTACATATCCTACTCTCCGCTGCGGAATGACATAAGTGTCTGACTCGGACGAACAGTCACTATCGGATGTATCCATGGGTTTTGCCTGTGATCTGGTAACCTTTTAGGATTTTGAGTTCCCTTTTTGTGAATTGATGTGGGAGATGTACTAGGGAATATTGCTATTGGCAGCAGTAAATTCCTATGCAGTGTTCTGATAGGACCATTACAATCTTCTCGCCTAACCTTGTATACTGGAATGTCAGGATTTGGAATTTTCATGACAGTATACGGTTCAGACTACCACCGGTCAGCCAACTTGTGCTTACCATCAAAATGAGTTTTTCTCACTTAAACTCTATCATGGACCTCAATACTGGTGGCATTAACCTTGCGGTTGTAAAATGCCTGATTCTTTACACCTTGCTTCGCAGAGGCCTCAGCAGCCAGCGTATGGGGTTGCTGCATGCGATTTTGCAATTTGTGTATGTAACCAGTAGGGCCTGGAGATCCTTCATTCCCGGGCTCGGTATCCATGAATATATCTATCGCAAGTCTGGGATGCCACACAAACATGAGATAGTGGGGCGAATATCCTGTATCGTCACTTTTAGTGGCGTTATAGGCTTGCACCATGGGACCTACAAAGAATTTCCAATCTTGTTTTTGGACTGGATCTAGTGTTCCCAACATCTTTATGAGTGTTTGGTTGAATCGTTCCGCTGGGTTACCCATTGGATGGTATGGGGTTGTGCGGGACTTTTCATGTCCAGCTATTTTGCAAAGCTCCTGTATTACCTTACTCTGAAAATTTCTGCCCGGATCGCTGTGAAGGCATACAGGAAATGAGTAGTACCTAATAAAGATGTCATACAGGGCTTTTGCTGTAGTAGTGGCAGTTTGGTTTATGCAAGGAAAAGCTTGTGCATACCTGGTAAAATGGTCTGTTATTACCAGGATATTTTCATGTCCTCTCTTTGATGGTTCTAGAGACAGAAAATCCATGCAAACCAGTTCCATGGGTTTTGTGTTCTTGATATTTACCAGACCAGCTGTCTGTTGAGGACGTTTCCTCAAAATACATCTGGTATAACCCTGAATTTTCAGTTCTAGATCTCGTTCTAGATGGGGCCAATAAAATCTCTGCCTGGCTAACCACAGGGACTTGTCCTTGCCTGGGTGTCCAACATTATCATGAACACCTTTAAGGGCCTGTTCCCTGAATGCACAAGGTAAAACTAGTTGCTTAACGACTTGACCATCTAAAGTAGTGGTTCGGTACAGCGGTTTATCCTAAATAGTGAGTCGTTTCCATTCTCTGAGTAACAGCTGTACCTCGTGTGGTTCCTTACGGAGTGCCTCCTCTCTGGGGCGGGAACCGCTTCTTAAGAGGTCAAGTACTCTAGCCAGATACTGATCTTGAGCCTGAGCTGTACTCCAGTCAGTCCTTTGTGCAGGTTGCAATTGAGATCTGGCCTCTTCTGCAGCAAGAGGACAGATATCAATGTCAATACATTCTGCTAGGGGCGTTTATACTTCAGATGCCTCTGTTATGGCTTGGACCATATCTGAAAAAACTTCCAAGTATCCTGCTCAAAGAATCAGCATCAATATTTCGCTTACCATGTTTGTACTTAATGCTGAAATTGTATGCAGCCAATGATGCCAGCCATCTATGGCCAATGGCATCAAGCTTAGCAGAAGTGGTCACATATGTCAGTAGATTGTTATCGGTTAAGACAACAAATTCGTTACCGAAAAGATAATCATGAAACTTTTCTGTAACTGCCCACTTTAACGCTAAGAATTTCAGCGTATGTGCTGGGTAGCGTTTCTCTGACGGCCTCAGTCCACGACTGGCATATTCAATGACCTTTTCTGCTTCATCCTGATTTTGGTACAAGACAGCACCAAGGCCATGACCTGATGCGTCTTTGTGCAGTATAAAGGACTGATTATACTGTGCATATGCTAGTACCGGAGAGTATGTCAGTTTACTCTTGATAGTTTCAAAGGCTTGATCTTGAGCGTCACTCCAGGACCAAAAGCTGGTTTATTGGTCTTTTTGGACCGTTTCTTGCTCTTGCTGGCCCTGCCTGTGGTGTCATGGTCTTTCAGAAGGTCGTTGAGTGGTTCAACTATCTGAGCATAATGCTCTACATACCTTCTGTAAAAACCAGCAAAGCCAAGAAACTGTCTCAGCTCCTTTATGTTTTTGGGTGCTGGCCACTTAGTGACAGCACTGGTCTTTTCAGGGTCAGCGGAGATTCCATCTTCACTGATCACATGACCAAGGTACACCACAGATGACATAAAGAGCTCACATTTGGAGGGTTTGAGCTTCAAACCATCTTCAGTAAGTCGTGAAAATACAGATTCGAGCCTTTCAATATGTTCATCAAACGTTCTGGAATAAACCAGAATGTCATAAAAAATGAGACAATCCTTCAAGTGTAGGTCGCCCATACAACGTTCCATAAGCCGTTGAAAAGTACTAGGTGCATTACAAAGTCCAAAACCTAATCGGTTCCATTCATAGAAACCTAGGTTTCCTACACTGAAGGCTGTTTTGTGTTTGTCTTCTTCTTCTTCCAAATGTACATTCCAATAACCTGACCTCAAGTCAAGTTTGAAAAAGTTGTAAGCGTCTTTTCTGGTTCGCGTATTGAGTTGTCTCCAATCAATACAGAATCGAAGTGAACCGTCACGTTTCCTCACCAACACTACATTGGAACTGAAGGGTGACTCTGATTCACGAATGACATTCGCATCCAACATTTCTTTTATATGTTGTTTCACCTCTTCATACAACCCTGGGGGTATGCGTCTGCTTAAAAGGGGTTCGGTCTTCTAACACAATCTTGTGTTTAAGAAGATTTGTACAACCTATATCAGTAGGACCTTTGGAAAACACCTGTGACCAATTTCCTTGCACTTGTTGAACCCTTTGTACTTGTTCGGGTGTCAGATTTTCAGTATCATTTTTAACTCCAAGGTAATTGGTACACTCATTTAATGGTGTTTTCTGTTGAGAGTCATTCTGAAAACTTGAGGACAAATTATCTATGACCTCAACTTCAAAAATCTGACAAACATGTGACTTTGGCTTAAAAACAATGGGTTTGCCAGTCATGTTGCAAACTTTCACAGAAATTTTGCAACAATTGCCATGCTGTTGCATTTTGATTACTCTTGGACATACAGAGTAATTAGCTGAGGGATCATGATTTTCCGTAACTACATTGGCTATAGCATGATTCACCCCTTAAGCCACACAATTCAAAGACACTGTTTTATACGGACCTAGCTTAACTGGTCTTTTGCTAGATAGTTTGGCTGCAAATGACGTCACATTCAATGTAGCAATGGCAATGTTCCATTCCTCAGGAATGACATCACTGTCATTCTGGGAAACTATATCACGCATGAGTCTTATAACAATTACAGGACAATCTCTGTTAAAATAGTTATCTTTTATAACTAAAATTGGCACATCCAAAGCAATATGTGACAAAGAAGGAACGCACAGTGTACCTTCTATATACCCGCAGTACTTCAACAAAGAACCGTCTGCAGTACTAAGTTTTAAACCTAGTGTGTCTAAAGGTAAAATTTTAGGTTTTTCACTCATAAAGTTTAAACCAGTCTCAGAAATAGTGGTTACCATGGAACCAGAATCAATCAATGCTGTGAACAGACAAACATTGATACTTATTTTGCTTTTATTTGGTTCACCCACTAATCTGGAATACAATTTGTGTTGACCAGTTTGTTTACCAGCCTCTGTTTGGCCTGCAACAGAAGCGGTTACTCTTTTTGGGTGATATGTCTGGCCGTTTTGACTAGCAGATGTATCATTATATGTACCTCTGCCACGGCCTCTAAAACTCTTGCATTGACCACGGTTTTTAAAACCCTGACCTCTGCCATGGTCATAAAAACGTCTATTTTGACCTCTATAACTTTGAGGTAAATAATTACTACTTTCGTTCTGAAAACTTGAACAATTAGCTAATAATTGATCAAGCTTTTTGTTCACAGATGCATACTGGTTTTCCACTTTCAATTCCAGAGATTTTAATCTGATTTTAAAATCTGATGAATCAGCAGAAACAACACTTTGCTGAACCTTTTTCGCTTTAAATGACTGTGAAGCAACAGGGCCGAGGGACATTTCATGTTCTACTGCCCTTATTTCTCTAATTAACTGCTCAAATGACAAAATTGCATCAAACTTGTTTCTAGTTTGAGATTTTAATTTCTCAGAACAAAGGCATGTCCAAAATTTGCAACGCAACATTTCATTTCTGTATTCAGGACTCAATTTAAGAGTTTCATTTGAGCTAGTCAAAATGTATTAAAGTCTACAGCCAAATGCAGTGACAGACTCATCAGGCCGCTGAAGAGAATTGAAAAATTCTTGCATAACATTATTGTTATGAAAAGAAATGGCAAACAATGAGTCCATTTTAAATAAAATCTGCTCAACAGTTGCAGTTTCGCCCAAAGAAATCACACATCTCCTTGCTGGGCCTCTAATTGACTTTCGTATTGCCTGCAAAAGATTTGATTGTGAAACATTATCAGATCTCAAACATTTGACCTCGAAACGTCATTCATTATATGACACTTCTCCTTTTGGACAAGGCTCATCTCCTGAAAACATTGGCAACTTTGGTACAGAAGACTGAATATGAGCATTTAAAGAATGATTCTCCTGAAAACTAACATTATAATTTGCCTGTGCAAAAGAGAACTTCTGAAATGAAGTTTTGGGAATTGCACCTCCAGAGGGCAACATATGTTCAGGATTCAATGGAAAAGGAGTTGAATGCAAAATTTCGGTATTGTCCAAAAAGTTCAATGTATTTGAAGGCTTATCAGACTCGGGTTTAGAAATTGTGTAACCTGAAGCCAACAATTTTTCAATCATGTCTTTTTCAGACATTTCAACTGCTATGCCATTGGTATTTTTAGCACCTTCTACCTTCTCAGTGTCCGACATTGTTTCGGAAATAAAAATGTTATCAATATAATTAAAATCAACAGGGTATGTGCAAAATACTCGTCTCAGTGATGGTGCCCTACTAATGTTAATTGTTAGTATAAATCCACTTATATAAGTTGTTAATTACATTTCTGTAAGACAAAAAGATATTACAAAAATTACTGTAATATAATCTCAATTAACTTCAAAAAGAAATTCAATTACAATAAAAGTAAATTATTGTCTACTGATGAATAATCTTATTACGCAGACTATTTAAATAAACTTTTATATTTCAATTCATACAAAAGAAACAATATCACAGTTATGCAGAATATGTACAATGTAACACTTACACAAACACTATTCTTTAAAAAAATAATGATATTTCCTATAAACTGATAAACAATTACTCCCAAAATTGACTTCCGTTGTAGCTTTAACAACAACAATGTGGACTACACAAAAATTAGTGACGTCAAAGGTCAATACACCATTTAAATTTCAACCTACAAAATGTATCAGAATACTCTAAAATTGAGATATAATAGCACTTTTTTCAAATTATATCACATTTAAAGAATTCTAATTGATTCAAATCCACAAAGCATAGAAAATCTGCTTAATAATGAGAGTTCAAAATCAAGCACAATATCTCTAAATTTAATAGGCAATTGTAACGGAATATTGCTGGAATAATATAAAAAATTATAAAATGATACAAAGTTTTGGAAGATTCAAAAACAAATTCAGGTACTTACATACAATTTCTGTTCCAAATATCCTAAGATCCTTTAAAACACATTTAAAAACTTAAAAAAAAATTCACAAAATAACATATGTCCACAGATTGGTTCAGTTCACTCCGTCACTGTGGTGTAACCGCGGACTCTAGATGACATTATACGCTACGCTCCGTGGTGTAACATATACGCTGGAAATCGTTTGAAACGGATCTGGTCCTTCTTCGTGTACTGTCACTGGGGTTCACTCAAACGTTGAAAGTTTGATACTTGCTAAATCAAGTCCATGTATGCACACGAGTGGCACAAATGCAAATAATATTTCGACAAGCAAAATATGAGAGTCAAACTGTCTAGTCTGACCATAGGAGTACGTCAAACTCTCAGCTAATGAATTCGGGTTGAATTCGGCCGGGTTTCGATTCCTCGCTTGGTAACCAAACTGTTACCTGGATAAAGGTTATATCTCTGCGGTAAGGAATCCGCCGTTTGTAGCCGTTGGTATGGAATTCCAGGATGGACTGGACAGCCGTGGTTAACGTCTGATGTAAACTAGTGGACAGTGGGGATCTATCCTCTTAGAGGCAACCGATACGTTCCTGGGCTTCTTAGCTCCTTCTTAGGTCCTGACCATCACAAAAACACTTTGGGCGCCATTTGTAGCCGGGTTGTGTATTTATGACACAAGTGGGTTATTGTATATATTCTTTATTTTATAGATTTCTATAATATTGAAAATGATGGCCAGCGACCTGAGGACTTAAGTTTTAAAATAAATATATGCTGACACATGGAAAATGCCAACATCTATCTCTTACGAGACTTTATGATGGAAAGATCATAAACTAGTGTATAAAACCAATGAAATAATATAGTTAAAACATCTCACATAAAAACATGCAGTGTTAGTAACTCATGCACTCACCAATTAGCACCCACACTGATACTCGCTCACATTCTTGCATGGGTTAGTAATATTAAAAGATTAGTGTCAGAGTTAGTACCCTGTTACAGATTTAACTACCGTATTAAGTAGTACATATACACAAATGTCAGATCTTTAATAATGTATTGGTAGATACCTTACACTAACTTCAGAGCTTCAATGTTTAAGTTCTCAATTTGTTTGACCGTTCGATAACAATAAAACGTATTGAGATGCAAACCAATATTGTTATTGAATACGTCAGAGACACTCTTACAATGTACATACTGGAATGTTTAAATTTGCATATGTCGTTACAGTAATTCATTCAACCAACATGTCTTTAAAACCATTTAAGTCCGATTTAGAGGAGATCAAGGTATCTACACTGAAGATTAAAAAAAGACTCGACGAGCTTTCTCAACGCACACCAAAATGTCAATGGTATGTACCGAACTAGTTTTGTTATTTGAGTCGTATTATTTGAACTCGTTGTAAACATGTATATTCATGGACTATTTTGTATTGTTTGATCAAATGCACACGAAATCCTCGTGTGGAGTCATCGTGATCAATCCTGAGTCAGCGTTGTATGCATTGTTGCATTGTTGTGCGTGTTTAACGTTATGCGTTTAAGCACGCAAGAGGCCGCGATTTTTACTCCATATTAATTTAACTTGATCATAATGTTTATATAAACACTATCGAGCCCACGTTTGAATATTTCACAAGTTTGGTCGAAAGGTAAGTCACCCGGTCAAATCATATAAACTTGTGTTACCAGAAATAAAACCACTCTTTATTAAACCTGTTCAGAATGTTTATATCGACTTTATCTACACCAACGTTGTAATTGGCTCATTAAGGATTAAAATCCAGGTAACCATATCAAATTCTGAACAAACCTTGTCACCACTCTTGATGTTACATTAATGACATTTATTAGCAGGCCTCATTTGCAGCCTAAGAACGTTCACTATTAATCTGCATGTTTATCTACGCCATATAATGACCAAGTTTAAAATTGGATCACATGAACTAAAAATCAAGACCATCAGGTAAAGACTTTGAAGGGACCTTTTCACAGATTTTGAAGTTTGTCATTAAATGCTTTATATTGATAAATATAAACATAAGATCTAAAAATCTTCAGTAAAAAAAATTAAAGAAACAAAAAGTAACCCTCAACTGGGCTCGAACCACTTACCCTTGGAGTAAAAGTCTAACGCTTTGACCACTCGGCCATCTGTGCTCTCACAAGGAGTGATGTATTTTATATTTTTAATAAATAATCCTCGTAGTGTCACAACATATAACGACAACAACAGAACTATCCAAATTATTATATCGTTTCGCGTTGCAACGCTTTATAATTGTCAGGTCTTTAAATCGACAAATGATGCATGTAATGGGTATTTTAGAACATGTAAAATGTTCAGTATTAGTGTTTCCTCACAAGTATCATATCTACAACGAACATTTGCGGATCTGAAACATGTTTTTTTTTTTAATTTTGCCAATTTAACAAAACTTGAAAAGGTCCCTTTAACATTGGTGCACGTTTGCTTCGGTGAGCGCCTAGGTCAACTATGACTTAATTTGTATTGCCTGTGTGTACATGTATTATATTTGTTCATTAACGGATTCATTTCATCGTCGAGCTTTCATTATATGCGCAATCATGTTAATTGCATGTACCATAAAGTAGGTATTTGAGTGTTATAAAAGTATGTATTTAAAATGAATATTTTGATATCTTTTAACGTGCGAATATATCAGAAGCTAATGTGTTTATATATAACAATATAAATTTTGTGTAATATTGCTGAACCAATAACAATTAATTATTATTTGTTGCTTTGCATAACACATATATAACTATATACACAGGTTTTCAGAAAAATATCTATTACTAATATTGAATAACGGATATTGCAGTGGCGATCGTATATCCCAAGTTCGAACAGGTAAGCACTGTCTAATTTTCTTATTAGGCATATGAGAAATAACCCAGTGTGTATATATACGTGTTAGAATGCATTCGATGGTCTTTCAAACTGAAACAAATGTGCAGTAGAATTAGTCAAACGTATATCAAAACGCCAAAACATATGTTTTTTGCCTGTAGTGTATTACACCCCTCCTGATATTTTGGTCAAATAAGGCTTGACCTATATTCGTCATCTCTAAAATGTATCTTAGATATTTTCACTTTAAAGGCATGTTCGTGTTCTTGAATGTTGCGATAGTTTATGGAGGTTTTTTATATGAAAGTGAATTAATGTATTGAAAAATATGGAGGCTTATGGATACATAATATTTACTTACCAAGTGTGAAAGAAGACATCGTCTTCATGAAAAGTATTGACCTTTACAAGTACATTATAAGTACATTTGTTAACATATGAACCACTAACATTAGCCTAGATTCTTTAAACTTTCTTTTATGTGCATATTTCACATATCAATCAGATTTCTAGCACATCTTGGTTATAATAGGCCAATTTGTATTTGCTTTTCAATTTTATTTTGCGTTATTATTGGCCAGCTAGCATGACGTGTTGTTTTTCTGTTAAATATATCGACTCTTTTAGCTATAAGGTCAATTACTATCACATGTTATATTCGAGAAGCGTCATTAGAATCATCGCGTCTGACATATTTTAATGCTGCATAGTATATCAGACAAAGAGCGACGGCCGACACTTAAAACGGCTTTCCACTCGACCATTTTAATGAGACATATTGGTTCGCTTGATTCGCTTAAAATTGGTTCTAATACTAATCTGTAGCGTAATCTGTACGTGAGTATTGGTAAATATGGTTACACAGCTTAACGAATCAAAAATGCGTACGGCGATTTACATTAGGTACTGTTGCACTCTGCTGTTGTAGAAAAAAATATTTAAAACATTGTGGTGAGCTTATTCGCAGATGTGCATCTTATCGGGAGCTATGGTTATGTATATGTTTAATACTTGGCGCCATCTTTGTTGAAGATATACAAAATCTGGGTTCTCGCCTTGACCGTTTTGCGAGTACACACGACAAAGGCGTCAACACACACGAACATAGATTCCAACAGATACAACAACAGATAGTAGAACTCAACGATTTGATACTCTCATGTCAGTCAAATGAAGGCGTTTTAGAAGATGTACATAAAGCTTCGACGACAGGAACGCAATCTGTTGAAAGTGATAACACGAATGTTTCACAAAGCGACCGCGAAGGTTCAACTGGAAACTCAACTGAAAACAGATCGTCTTCGACGGGTGCAGCATTCTCACCTGCCCAAAACAATTCCTCCGCCAATCGCCCGTTTAGCGGGGAAAATTCGATAAGGTTAACATTCGTTTACACTAATAACTTGATATTTAAGTATTGCCAGTGGAGTAAAATAATCGTGTTCATGTTCTGTGTTCGCTTTGCCTTCGGAATATTTATGAGTTAAAGTTTCAATACCGATAAAATCTATGACATTTAATTCTGCAGTTTAAGCACTGTCCTACATAACAAGACGTCTTTTGGTGATGTGGCCGATTTCAGCTTCACGTGTTTAGAAACTACACGGATGTAAACGGATATAATAATGCGCTTAACGAATAAATTAGCACCCCAAGTAATTTGATTTCTATGCAAGCATTTTAAACGCATGCGTAAAAACATATCTTAGCTTTTGCCATATATCGAAATGTGTGTGTGTAAATGAGAGAGGACAAAGTAAATTTTAACATTTAATATCAAAATCCAACTTTGTTCGTTTTTCCGCTGTATTTAAGTTTTAATATTGATACTTCAACTTTAAACTATTTTAATCCATGCAGTGAGTATACCACCACAAGAGAGTCGCTTAATCCAGAGCGGTTCGATACTCAAGGAACTAGAAGAAAAACAAAAAGGGTTACATTTGCTGAACCTGACACAGGTATGCAAATTAAATCACTTGTAAAGCTGACGTACTTGATTTTTACACTCCTTGAAACATCATTCTTTCTTGCTGGGAAAATTCTTAACCTCCAAAGCATACGTTTGCTCACAACTTACAATATACAGCGTACAAGTCATATTATTCTTTGAGACATAAAATGATTGTTTTTGAGTTTTGAACACCTTAACTTTCAGAATGGCAAACGATTAGACAGACTACCAAGAGTTATATGGACATGGATATATGGAGGACATTGGCACAAAGCACGCTCAATTCTGGTATTGTATATGATATACAAAGCTCTCGTTGTAAAGTATAGTCTCGTTACATGTAAGAGATCCATAGTAAAATATAGAAGCATAGCCTTTGGAACATAGGTGGCATTCACGCAATCTGTTCACGAATCAGTATTATGTATTCTTATTTCATGTATGTATGTATTTACGATTAAATTAAGTGCAAAGTTATCCAATTATTATCCCCACGCTTTACGAAAAGCGTGGGGATATTGTGGTTATCTCCGCCGTCCGTCTGTCTGTCTGTCTGTCCGTCCTTGCCACTATCTCCTCCTACACTGTTAGCACTAGAACCTTGAAACTTACACACATGGTAGTTATGAGCATATGTGCGACCCTGCACTATTTGGAATTGTGATCTGACCTCTGGGTCAACAGTTATGGGGGTTGGGGTGGGGCCAGGTCAGAGATTTTCACTCATTTTTTATGTTATTTTACATTAACTTTTTCATTTCTACACCGATTTACTTCAAATTGATGCGAAGCATCTCTTGTGACAATACGCTCAATCTCAACTATGCATGGCCCCATTACCAACCCTGGGGCACCCCGCCCACATAGACCACGCCCACCCAAAATTGCCATTTACTATAACTTCTTCATTTCTACACCGATTTACTTCAAATTGATACTGAACATGTCTTATGACAATACGGTCAATCTCAACTATGCATGGCCCCATTACCAACCATGGGGTGCTCCGCCCACATAGACCACGCCCACCCAAAATTGCCTTTTACTACAAATTCTTCATTTGTACACCGATTTACTTCAAATTGATACTGAACATATCTTATGACAATACGGTCAATCTCAACTATGCATGGCCCTATTATCAACCCTGGGGTGCCCCCTGGGTCAAACATGCGGCGTGGGGATACGCGTCGGCCTCTGCCGCGCCATTTCTAGTTGTTTTTATGATTGATAAGTATCATTTTCGTTTCGACTTTAGCTCGCCCAATCACAACATGCTAGGGGTGAGCTTTTGGAACCGGCTTTTGTCCGTCATATGTCATGAGTCGCCTGTAGACTTGTCATTTAAACGGATGCGCCTGCTAAATTGTTCCGGACCTCTCCATAAATAGATCATCAGGTTAAAATAATATCTTAAACACTTAAACTTAAGATATCTTCTACTCTGAAACATCAAAGCTCTTATGTACAAAATATAAAGAAAAGGCGTCCTTTAAAATGTGTATGGAAATGATGCAACTGTGATCAAATCTGGCTCCAAGGGCATCTTTTTTCCCTTATATGTATACTATGAAACTTTCTTCTCCCAAACTAAAATACTTAGTTTGTCTGTATATTCATGTAATGGTCGTGTAAAAAAAAATCAAATTATGCCCAACTTGGTCTTACGCCAGGTTTAACATGGTTAATGTTGACATGTTGACGTCGATAGCAAAATGACTTAAAGATCTATTTAGACTGTCCAATGCTATTATGCTTTATAAGAAATTCCAACAACAAAAAGTATCATACGAAAATTAACTACAATAGAGAAGACACTTAAACAAGTAATATTTGTAATAAATCGATAAAATGGAAACATTAGTCAAATTTTAAGGATCAAAACATTGTTTAGCGATGTCATTTTGTTTCGTGTTACGGATGATCTCGAGTAAGGATTGGATTCATTCGGTTAGCGAGAATTTCGATGATTTGGTGCGATCTTGTCTTTGCTTTCTATATGGTCCGTGCGCTATTATAATATATATTGGGACACTTCAAAATCATAGGAATCCATTATTTTCTGTATGCAGTTCTATTGAGAAATGTATTGCCATACATACACTTTCAATTTCCAATTCCAATCGCTCGTAAATTGTTGGAAACCACATCTAGCTTGGACATTTTGTCTATTGCTACAAGGAACATTGATTTTAAATGGGTTTTAACATTGATTTTTAATGGGTTTTTTTCACGCAGTATTCGTTTATCTAGACTGTTTATGGATCTTGAAGTAATCTTCAATTAAATTCCGGAGATGATTACGGTCATCATTTACAGTTTGTTCGAATCATACCAATTAATTTAATACTGGCCACGTCTCAGGGACACCTTTTTACTGGAGACTACATAAACAAAATTACTTCCGTTCAAATACCACACTACCTAATTATGTTTTATTAGTCCCCTACCGGTTTCACCGGAGGGGACTTATGGTTTTGTCTCCGTCCGTCCGTCACACTTTTCTGAATCCTGCGATAATTTTAAAAGTTCTTAATATTTGTTCATGAAACTTGGAACATGGATACATGGCAATATGGACATTATGCACGTCATTTCATTTCGTTCCTACGTAAAACATTCTGGTAGCTATGGCAACAAATAGACTAGAAATACTGCTGAAAATGGTGGTTTTTCTGGATCCTGCGATAACTTTTAAAGGTCTTAATATTTTTTCATGAAACTTGAAACATGGATAAATGGCAATATGGACATTATGCACGTCATTTCATTTTGTTCCGACGTAAAAAAAATTCTGTTGCTATGGCAACAAAAAGACTAGACATACTGCTGAAAATGGTGGTTTTCTGGATCCTGCGATAACTTTTTAAGTTTTTAATATTTTTTCATGTAACTTGAAACATGGATAGATGGCAATATGGACATTATGCACGTCATTTCATTTCGTTCCGACGTCAAATATTCTGGTTGCTATGGCAACAAATAGACTAGACATACTGCTGAAAATGGTGGTTTTCTGGATCCTGCAATAACTTTTAAAGTTCTTAATACTTTTTCATGAAACTTGAAACATGGATAGATGGCAATATGGACATTATGCATGTCATTTCATTTTGTTCCTAAAAAAAAATGGATGCTATCGCAACAAATATATATTTAAAAAAAATCTGGAATTTCTGACAATGGTGGAGCCGGTAGGGGACTTATATTGCTTGACAATAGTCTTGGTTGATGGCAAAAATCATAAACTGGTCCCCTCCTAAGTTTGTTCAAATAGTTCCGAGTGAAAAGCTGGATATGCAAGGGGTATATGATTTATATATACTTTCTTTACAACAAAACCTTTTAAAAGGACTGGTGAGCAATCTAGGACCTTCCTGTCCATCACTTTACTTTTTACCAGCTCTACAGACAACGGGTGATATTGAATGCATTGTGACGGTGCTGTTACTGGACATATCAGAGAGCATGGCGACAGGAGAGGCGTGGAAACAAACCAAAACATTTGTCAATGACTTTCTTGAAGGTTTCAGTCTTGTCATTTGCATTAAAATAGTTATTTATGTTTTATAATATGGAGCAGTGCTATAAATAAATCTTTAACAATGGTATCGTAGAATAGTTAGATTGAATCAAATGGTGCTTTTGATGGCTGATTGATGGTGATTGTTGTACAGTTTGTTTAAAGGTTTTTATCAATCATTAGACTAAATTTACATTCGCAAGATGATCAAAAACATTTGATTACTGCATGGTTTAAGTCAGACAGATGTTGTTGTTTTTTATTAAAACCTACATTTAAAGTGTTTTGCAAGTTATTTGTTGTCCACGTTTTACGGGGTTTATTGTTCTAGTCTGTTTGCAAATGCTTTTGATTTTTGTCAGCGTTGTTGGTAAACAGGAGAACTTTAAATGCTTTATCGTACGGAAATAATCATCAAATATTTCGTCCTATTAAGCGTCATGGAGACGCCAGAATTTAAATGAATTACCTCATTTTTATAACTGGAAAATATGTTTTCCCACTTATGTATTAGGTGCCTGTATGTTACAGTGTGCACACTCGATATTAAAAATCAATTATTTAAAAGAAAAACTGTATTTTGAACGTTTTTAAATGCTTAAATTATGCACACATATTAATGTTAAAATATGTTAATGTCGTAACTTCATGCTAACAGTCTAACACAGGTATACGTCTACTTATGCTTTTGTTTTGTCATGAAGTCAGCCTTTAATATTTTTTTAAAAATAGGTTTAAACGAAATAAGATCTATTGGAGATGAGCAACTGAAAGATGAATATGTCGCCGTTGCAACGTTTGGACACGAGACTAGGTTACAAATGCTGCTGTCGTCAAATTATGATTCAGTTCAAGAAATCGTTGGTAAAATGTTTGACTGCTTAGCTTTAATATTAGTAAAATACAATTGCTTGAAAAAAAATATCAATATGTTTTAACGATTTACTGGTTCCTGTGCTCGTACAGTTCTAGAATGTTAAAATGTGTACTTACAAATTACTTTCGTCATTTTCTACAAAATCGTATTTACGCGACATTAATTACTTTGATTGTTCGATGCAGATCGTTTGACGCCGGGTGGTCCAAGTCCGTTGTATGGAGGATTATGGATGGGTTTAGCAGGAGCGATGTCATGCAAAAGTTTGTTGTTGTTTTCGTTGCTGTAATGTACATTAATATTCAGTGTATATGCTTAAAATGTTAAATAGATGTGTGCCACAACACTTACAAAGCAAACAAACCAAACTCAAAAGAACGGAAACTTACTTGATCTTTATTCCCAAGATCATGATGTCTTTCCAAGCCAGTTGCATTATGTTGGTACCTGCACACTTATATATATATACATGTCCTACGTTTTGGAAAGCGTTTCAAATTTTCATAAATAGTGTGCTTAAATAACTACAATACGTCTATCCATATGAAGGTTCTTGATAGATTGTATTGCAATATATACTTTACGTCTAACGATTATACAGAGGCAAGGTTCACTAGTAACGGAGTTACCATTCTTCCAAAAATTATCATCCTTTCCGACTATCGACCAACCGAGACATTGCTGACCCAGGGACCCGATGTGCCAGATTGGGAAAAGACTGACGAGGTAGTGAAACATTATTTGTTGTTTATTGATATGGCTGTTATAATTGTATAATTTTGGATTGCAATCATAGTGCATTTTATCGAACTAGAGCAATAATGTATAGCATTAGTATTTAAATATATTTAAGTATATGTGTATCTTAGCCACAAAAGCATTTTTTCATGATGTTATAATATGCTTGTAATTTAGTTGACAGTTTATGCGTTGTGTTTTACCTCATTAAATCTATAGGTTTTGAATTACTGATTGTATTTTACATGCATATTATGTTACTTGTAACCAGGACAAAATACTGTACCGTTTGCTATGCTAGGGATATTTCTTTTAAATTATAAAGACGACCCTTAAAATAGCCTTATTTTCATGGCATCGCCTACGTTAACGTTTTAGACGTTAGCCAACGTCATGTCAGCATTGGGGGACCTAGATCGAAGGGGAATGACAGTGTTTGTTGTGCCTGTGGGAGACTATGATCAGGTAACTAAATAACTAAAGAAAATCATACTTTCGAGATTGAATTCGCAAGTATGAATATATATTTAGTTTGTGAATGTTTTTCTGGAATCGAGATATTTTAAATTCAGCCCATTATCCAAATCCAGTCCTATTCGCTAGCAGGTCAAGATTTGTCTCAAAGTAGCGAATTTGGTCACTACTTATAGTGAACACGTGATTTTCATAAACTATGTTTATCATATGTGTATCTTAAAGTAAATATCTGCTCTATTGCAAACTAATATTAAGGATATATTCTTGTGTGTGAATTTGCTGTTAAAAATGTATTAATACTGCTTTGATTCAGCTTGTCATAAACGTATAATGTAATATCCTTGTCGATACTATAAAATTACAAATTTTGCATGACTTACTTCTTTCTGTTATAATGCATTTGCCATTTTATTCGCATAATCTTTTTTCTAATCTGATGACCTTGGTTTCGTTAGGCGCATTATCATATTGAAATCATTTGTATTCCTACATGTACATGAACATTTTATTTACAATCCAAAATAATTACAGGAGTTTGTAAACGTTATAAAGCCGGCTGGCAGGAGATTGTACAATCACACAGAAGGACGTCGACTTGCACGGCGGCATTATCTCTCTGTAAGCACAAATTGTGTTTGTTGAACCGATCTGGTGGAACTGTGAAATAACGTTTATATCAACAGAATTATATGATGTGCGGATCATTTGTAACATATTGACAGTCTATGCGTTATAATCGACTTTGTTTTGTTGTTATTTGTGGTAATGAAAGCAAAGCTTTGTATATTTATGTATGTCGGAAAACGGTTACCTCTTGCGAACGATATATATTATATGTTGAATTTGCTGTAAACTTTTTTGGTTTTGTTTCTATATTATTTAGTTATTTTACATTGTTAAGATAATATCATAAATGCTGTACTACATAGTATATTCTATATACTAACTTTTAAAACGTTCTAGCCATTACTTATATCATTTACGCTTAAATTGTTTACTTTGTAGGTTAAAACAGATTTACTTGTATTAACACCAATATATGACGGCATGTTCTCGTCGGAAGATCTGGTAATTAAATTACAAATATTTGCGCCATGAATGTCCTCACTTCACACATATTATTGGTGTAAATTGTTGATGTCGTTACTCTTAGCGATATAATTGAATTTCGATATCGATATACTTCAATGTAAAAAATGACCTCACTCAGCTAAGCAAAAAGTCATTTAAAGAAAGCATATAATATTTATACACAGCCGAGAGTCTATACGATACATACGAAATAACTACCTTCATCTATGGGGTTAAAAAAGAGAAAACAAGTTGAAAAACAGTCAATACGTTCACAATTGCGTAGATCAACTTCTATTGCATACCACAATATTGTATATCTTATTACTTACCATATTACATCGCGAATAACACAAACGACTATTTGAAAGCTGCCAAACATAATAATATTATCTTACTGTATCGACCGTTGGGACAATCATGGTTTAAGTGGTTCACATAGTTCATACAAAAGCGCGCGTACGTTTTCTTTTCGACTGTGAAACGAACACGCAATGATGTTTGTGAATTGGGTTCAAAAGAAATAAATCTTTAAAATAAAGATTGCCAGGATTTCTAAATTTTTATGGAAAATCCCGGATCCGACCATTACTCTAACCAAAAAGATAATACACTAATCTAAAACGAAACTATAAGAACTTCAATACCCAGATATGTTACATAGAATTAAACACGTGCATTGTTGTAAACCGTGCTCAGATCATTGCCTTACACACGACATACATTCAATTACATTTCTAACGCAAGACGTGTGGTCTTGTCTCTCGAATTCCATGTTACCGAACGTCCCTATGACGTGCTGAGACTAACGGGCTAGGTTCGGGTTAAACGTGCTACATTGTCAAAGGGGGGCATGTGAAATTTATTGATTTTTTTCTCACTTACTTTTTGTTTAAATCCGTTGATAAATTATAGAACACTTATGCAAAATAGATGTGTTTCGAGAAAAGTGCGACATTAACAGATAAAACAATTTCAAATCCGTTTATAAGCGTTGTCCTACACGATTTATATGCAGCTCTAAGATATTTTAATGCAGACATTGGTTTTCTAGGATGACATGCTTGAGATTCGTGTTGAATCGTTAAACCTTAGACTTCGAACTCGGCAAGTAGACCCGGAGAATATGTACAAGGAAAGTGCCAGCAAAATATTTCCCCAGATTGGTTCCCGCGTTCGGAGAGGCCCGGACTGGCACTCGAAAAATCAAGATCACGGTGAGCCTGGCACAGTTGTGGGACATGACGAGGAAGGTGATGATAATATTAACGTCTTTTGTAAATTTCAGTTAGTAATGATGTTAACTAGGTTAAAGTGTAGATACCTATTGAAATTGTTAAACAACGTTCATAATTATGTGGTTATACTAAACCAGCAACCACTTAAATCTTTACGAAAGGTCACTTAGAAGACTTAGTTATTAAGTTGAATATCATTTTATGTATATTAAAGTCATACTTCGATTTGATTTTCCTGAGTGTGAATAAAATGTTATAACAATAATACAATTTGTCTTTAAGAAACAAATAAGATACATTTCCAAATATAATTTTGTTTAGATTCCCTAATATGGGTGACATGGGACGCAGATGATAACACCAACGTGTACCATTACGGAGGTGGTGGTTATGAAGTGTTGGTCTACGACGAACCTCGGACGTTGAAACCAGGAGAGAAAATCGCCGTAGGTTGTTGGGTGAAACCAGGTGGGATCTTATAAGAAATATGTTTTTATTAGTTAAGCATTATTACTTTATTAGTAATGACGGCATTAACTGCAAATGCTATCACATACACAATTTACTATTGTACATTATAATTTTTACGATTGCTGTTTACTGGTATCTTTTTAAAATAGCTGCTTGTTGTAGGCAAAGATGGCAAGTTTCAAAAGATCCATGAGTGGAACAAGGGTGTAGTTATACGTGTACAACCACCAAAGGCTCATGTATGTTAAACTGTTTGACGGAAAGTTATATATACATATTTCATCTTACCTTTACGTTGTATCTTACGCTATTATTTCTTCTCGCGTCTGTTTATTAACAATTTACATCATTCATTATTGTCATACTAGTAACAACTGTAACAGATAATTGTTCACGACCAAATGTCAACCGGCAATATATGATAGTGATTTTTTCTTCAAAACATGCAATAATCTTTCTGATTGTCCGTGTAAATAACATAAAATCCCATTCGCGAATATACACTATTGCACTCTGTCATCATAGAGAATGTGGCCTCCCTTTAGGAAATATTGTAGTTACGTACATGCAACAAAGGCCTTTGCTTTCTAGTTCGAAAATGCAATGCATCCAACCATAATAATTTGAAACGAAAAATAAAATAACAGCATAAATAGGGAGAATATAAACGTATTTTGTAGGTCCGATGGGACAGTGGCGCGCGAGGTGACTATAGTTACGGGGAGGATGGAAAATGTGAAATCGAACTATGGTAAGCCATTAAGTTTTTCCGACAGAAATACTGCAAAACATTGCATTGGGAAATGCGATACTAAAGACGTATCAGTACGTGTAGTAACAACAAATGAATTCCTAGCACAGCACTGTATCGTGCATGTTGGGTCAGACATTAAAATCTTATAAAACGCATGAATAAAAAATTGCTTAATTGACGAAGGACATGTCTTTTTATACATCGGACGTTGTATATACCAGATAAACGTTTCATAACCTTCACTTTCAGTGCAACACATCCGCAATTGGAAAGAACAGACCTAGTTTCAACCGTAAATAATGCAGCTTTGAAACTACGAAAAAAGAACAAAAACATGTAGCTGACACCAATCTATTTGCTTAGATGCACTTTGTGACAGTTTCAAGTTACTGTTATGCGTTAATTTATAACATGGTATATCATAGTAATTGGAGAATGGCATTCCACTATTTTTTATCCCTGGGTAGTGCAATTCCGCAGTGATCACAGTGCAGCGGCCTTTATCAGCGCTGATCAATACACAGTGCAGCGACCTTTATCAGCGTTGATCAATACACCGTGCAGCGACCTTTATCAGCGCTGATCAATACACCGTGCACCGACCTTTATCAGCGCTGATCAATACACAGTGCATCTTTATCAGCGCTGATCAATACACCGTGCAGCGACCTTTATCAGCGCTGATCAATACACAGTGCAGCGACCTTTATCACCGTTGGATGTGATGCACGTGATGTAGGTGTGAGCGGTCGCAGGTTTTTAGCGGGAGAGAAAATTAATACATTTTAGCATTTAACAGTGTTTTAGGTTATTATTTTGATTGGAAATTAATTGGATTATATGTGCACATGTGATTTACATCGGAATAGTATGTTGGACAATGCCAAGATCGAAAAGCAATAAAAGAAAACAAAGAAACAGTAGTGACAATAACAATGATCCGAATGCTGTCAAGGTGCGTAAGCAAGGAGGCCCGTCCTCGGACTCTGATAAAGGCGACGTGTCAGTTAGCGATATTCTAAATAAGGTGAACTCAGTGTTGTTTGGTGTAGACGCTTTAGAAAATAGTGTGTTTGTTAGTTCTAGCGGTTGTGGAAGTAGTGGAAGTACCAGTGGTACAAGTGGTATCAGTGAAACCGGAAGTGGTATCGATAACAACATGGCAGACAGCAGTGCGGAGCCCAGTATTCGTGATGTGATGCTTCTTCTGAAGTCCGTCTCATCTCGTTTACAGTGTTTAGAGGCAAAGATGAGTGTGATGGACTCGATCGAGAAGCGGATGGAGAGTTTCGAGAAGGAGATGAAGCAGCTGTGGGTGGTTCATGAGGAGAGGGCTAAAAAGGTGGAGGAGCGTGTATCACGCCTGGAAGTTAAGGTAGATGGGGCAGATATCCATGCTGCAGAGCTCACAGAGAGGGTCCAGGTGCTAGTAAAGGACCGTGATACCCTTCGGGAGGACGTAAGCTACCTTCAATCGCAGTCTATGCGAAACAACCTTATCTTCACGTCAATACCAGAGGCAACCGGAAACGTTATGGAGACGCCGGAGATGACGGAGGTCAAGTTACGCCAGCATTTGGTGAGCGCCTTCAAGCTTTCACAGGAAGTAGCTACCTCTATTAGATTCGAACGTGTTCACCGGTCTCCGGGATCGCCGACACATGGCAAGATAAGAAACATTGTTGCTAAGTTTTCGTTCTTTAAGGACAGAGAAATGGTGAGAAAAAGGTGGAAGGAGCTTGATGGCACGGCGTTCCGGGTGTTCGAACAATTCCCTCCTGAAGTCATGATGAAAAGGCGTCAACTAGTGCCGAAAATGAAGGAGGCGAGGCGGCTGGGTAAGCGGGCGTACCTGGCCTACGACACGCTTTACATTGACGGCACCCCGGTGCGCGCGTAGGAGCACGGCGGTGTTGAAATATCTATCCTGTCGTGGAACGTTAACGGACTTACGGATGTAAAGAAGTCATCTCACAATTTTGTAAATATTTTAAGTTCTCATGATGTATGTTTTTTGTATGAATCTTGGGCTAATAGTTCCAGTGATGTCAATTTAAATGGATATGTGCCTTTTAACTTCTTCAGAAAGTTTCAACACAAAAAAGCGCGTAGAAATAGTGGTGGTATTGCTATATATATTAAAGAAGAATTAGCCGATGGTATTAAAATTGTAAAAAATCATTTCGATACAATAATCTGGTTGAAACTTGACCACTTATTTTTTAATATATCAGAAGATTTTTATATATGCGCAACATATGTATGGGGGCATGAGTCTCCAGTTTATAACACTTTTAATGTAGATTTGTTTGAAATTTTAGAAAACGATATAACTTATTTTTCTGAATTCGGTAAAATCTTTGTTGTTGGTGATCTCAATAGTAGAGTTGGCAATAAATTCGATTACATTGTACACGATATAATTAATACTGTCTATGATGACGCCGATTACTGTCCAGATAACACCTCTGTGAGGGCCTCAGTTGATAGCTCGATAAATAGTCACGGAGTAAAATTACTGGATTTTTGTAAATCTACTTGTTTACGAATTGCTAATGGTAGAGTTGGCAATAGCTGTAAGCAAACTTTTTATTCCAATAACGGTACGTCTGTAATTGATTATTTGTTGGCAACCGAATACAGCTTTTCAAATATATCTGATTTTACCGTGCATGATTTTAACGAATTTAGCGATCACGCCCCGTTAATTTTTCATTATTATGTAATAATGTCCCGTCCGATTACCAGTCATTCACTGATGTCAAGTATAAATGGGACGATGCATTACGTGGGCAATTTCGCTCACAAATTATTTCGTTGTTACCTGTTTTTAATACCATTGTACAAAATGTAGATTATTCATGTAGAACGTCAATTAATAACGTGCTGAATAGATTTACTGAAACTATTCGCAGTATTGCTGATCCGTTATTTTCCAAAACATGTGTTTATAAAACAAACCCTAGTTTCAATGTAGATAGTTGTACAAGGAACGCAGAAAGGTTTGATAACGAGTGCATGACTGCACGAAATTTATATCACGAAGCTCTACGTATTTTTAACTCTTGTAAAACAGATCTAAAAAGAGAACACCTATGTACAAGTAAAACATTATAATGATTTAATTCGTAAGAAGAAAGCCTGCTGTTATAGGAAAAAAATGTCGGATATTGAAAATTTAAGAAAACACAAACCAAGGGAATTCTGGCGATTTTTCAAATCGAAAACTAACGTGAATAAAAATAAAATATCTTTAGAAGAATTTACAAAGTTTTTTGAAAACCTTAGTAGCAATATGTCGGATTTTTGCAATACTGAAGCAGAAGATTTTTGTTTAAATAATGATTTTAACTTAGAAAATTCTGCATTTCCTGAACTTGACGTACCTATATCAATTGAAGAAGTTAAGAATGCAATAAAACATTTAACGCGTAATAAATCATCGGGTAGCGATTGTATTTTAAATGAATATTTTCTTGAATGCAGTGATATTTTGTCTGCCCATTTATGTGATGTATTTAACGGTATTTTTGTATCGGGCTTTTTCCCCGATAAATGGACTGAAGGGGTCATTATCCCTTTGCATAAAAAAGGTGCAGTTAATGATGTCAATAACTATATAGAGAATACTAGGTTAGTGTTGAATACAGAGAAGTTTATGTTGCGAGGCTTAGAACGCCGGAAGCGCGAGCCTTGGCGAGCGCTTTCGGTGTTCGAGCCGAGCAACATACACTTCTCTGTATTCAACGCTAATCCTAGTATTCTATTTATCCCATTTGATTTATTAACGTGACATTTAACATAAATAGATCTAATAACCTTAACAATAATTTTAATTCAGTCATAAAAGCGCTTAAAATCTAACAAATGTAACCATGCGTAGTGATATACATGTATTTGTTATGGTACGCAAAATAGTCTTTAAAAAATTCACAAACAAACTGTAAAACAAGTAAAAATATCACCATATGCCTACATTCAATTTAACGCAGTATGCGAATTTTAACACATTACGACCGCGAAAGAAGATTTTACTTTACTATGATTCATTTATTTTCGAAAGAAAATGATCAAAATCCAATATGGCGGCGATTGCTCCTGACAAAATGCTGTCGATGTCAACATACATGTACACCATTGACGACCTAGTTCTGGCTACCATAACTTTAAATGTCGCTTGTTATGATTTTCGACTGGCGCGACTTTGTACAGGTCTGTCAATACTAAATAAACTGTACGCTGAAGTTTCTTTAGCTATCGAAGACCTTGACACCTTTGACGAGTAAACAGACAATTGCAGCATCTGAAACTTTTAGCTGAAATAATTCGCGTTCAGAATAAATCTGCCAAGAGTCTGCCAAAGCAAAAATCATAAAAAGACTCTATGGCGGCAATTTATATTGACTACTGACACTTTATTTGACAAAATATACAGGGCAATACGTTTTCCGACTTCGGACGACGAATTTAAGGACGCGCAGAACATGTTTTTTATATAATGTTATGGGTATGCCGTGTGTGATCCGATGCATCAATGGCGCCCATGTTAAAATCATTTCCCCGAGAACAGGGAACGACAACAGTACAAACAAAAATCAAAACACGTAAGAACTAGTATCTTACCTTTAATTATCCTTTAAAATCCATCTAATAATCCATTTAACTCAATAATTGACGATTTTGCATCTATGGTGTTTAATAATTATTTTAGCATAGTTAAAAAAAGACCCTTATGCCATTCTATCACTTTATTCAAATGAGTTTATGAACGCGATAAACTTTCTTTTTCGTCACAAGCTACGTCATGTACTCTACATTACTGCTGTTTAAATGAACCGGAGCAGTTTATCTAATAATAGCCGTTGGTAAACTCGGTTGCATTTGCAGATTTCTGCATACAAACATAATTATGTTTAAACTTGCACGATGTTTTATTTATCTATGGTAAATGCCCTTTTTGTACGAGAAAATAATTTAATATATAAATACACAAAGAATGGAAAACATTCCAGTACACAACAGATAAATGAGTAGAAAATACCCGTGTACAAAATGGGACGTTCCCAATTCCAGTGTGGTGCTATTTTTACCATCTTATACTTGAATGTGAATTCAACGTGAATTAAATAGGAAAGCAAACATAGCAGATTATTCATGAACTGTGCGATATGTGTATGGCTTGTTGTACATTCTTAATATTTTAGTTAAATGTCAAAAGTATATGCTTTGGTTATAAACAATGCACATTACACGAAATAAGGAAAATGTGATCAATTGACAATTCAGATATGTCGACATACAGTACATGTAGAAAACATGTGAAATAAGTCGCGTTTATAATAAATCGTCAAAAAAATGGGGAAAATGACGCAATAAGTATGTCATTTTATGACGCCATCAATCAGCTGATTCATTATACGGATGGGGAAAAATTATGTCATATGACTAGATTTAAAGGTTGAAGGTCGTATTATTTTTAAACCTTAAGTTTTGTCGACTTTGTTTCTTATGAAAAATCATTCAGTGGAAAAGTAAATATAAATAAAAAAATAACAAAACAAAAATCGTGTAATTTTATATTTTATTTCAACATTTCTTTTGGTGAATATGTCATATATATATTTTTCTGCAAAATATGCACATTTTCTTCTAATGGGTGACCTTAAAATTCGATCAATGAACCAAACAATATCGACCTAATTTTAGCGCATATCTCATGACGTCACTTAAAAGTAGTCCGTGCACGCGACAGGTATATTCCACAGTGTTGAATACAAGCAAGTATATTCCACAACGTGTTATACCGTCAATGTCGCGGTGAAAATGGGATAAAGAGGGATTACATTAGTAAGCTGTTTTTCCAAATTATTTACCACTATTTTAAATAAACGTATTGAACATTTTGCAATGCAAACACTATTATTTCGGATGCGCAGTTCGGTGTTAGGAAAGGTTATTCAACTGTTGATGCTATTTTTATACTGATGTCAATTGTCCAAAACTATTTAAATGAAAACAAACGTTTGTATGTTATATACGTCGATATGTTAAAATGTTTTGATAGTATTTATCGCAATGCATTATGGTTGAAAATGTTTAAGTCTGGTATACAAGGTAAATTGCTTAGAATAGTAAAAGATATGTATGCAAATGTTAAGTCACGAGTCTAATCATGCTCATCTTATTCAGATTATTTTAGTTATGCTGTTGGACTGAGGCAAGGGGAGGTAATGTCGCCAATTTTGTTTTCTTTATTGTTGAAGACCTGGAACTTTACTTACAAGATAGCATTAATTCTGGTTTGAATATAGATGATATTGTGTTGATTTTATTATTATTTGCTGATGACATGGCTATTTTAGGCAAGTCCCCGGCTGAAGTTCAAACTCATTTAGATAATTTATACTTATATTGCAATTCTTGGGGGTTAAATGTTAACACTGCAAAAAACGAAAATAATGGTATTTCGGAAGAGAGGGGGATTAAAAGAAAACGAAAAATGGGTATATAATGGTAATGCTATTGAAGTTGTTGATAACTTTAACTATCTAGGCACAGTGTTGAAATATACTGGAAGTTTTAAACTAAACCATGAGCATTTGATTGGTAAAGCCCTTAAGGCCATGAATACATTATTGTCTAAATGCAACGAATTTGACATAAAACCGAAAATATTTTGCCAGTTGTTTGACTCTTTGTGGGTTCGATATTAAATTATGCTTCAGAAGTATGGGGTTTCACGAAGTCCGATGATTTAGAACGTATACATTTAAAATTTTGCAAACGCTTACTTCAGGTAAAAATAAATACATGTAATGT
This sequence comes from Dreissena polymorpha, assembly GCF_020536995.1. Taxonomy (NCBI): domain Eukaryota; kingdom Metazoa; phylum Mollusca; class Bivalvia; order Myida; family Dreissenidae; genus Dreissena; species Dreissena polymorpha. Next base: position 60,697,076 of record NC_068358.1, on the reverse strand, counting down.
TGCTGTTTATGGAGAATTGGGTAGATATCCATTGTATGTAAACAAGTTTGTTAAAATCATTAAATATTGGTTTAAAGTTCTGAACAATGATAATATCATAATGAACACTGTGTACAAACAAGCCTTGAGCGACTGTAATTAAGGTTTTACAAACTGGGTCTCAAATGTCAAGAACATGTTAAATAATTTTGGATTTGGTTATGTTTTTGAAAATCCAAACGTTGTACATGTCAATAGTTTTATTAGCGAGTTCAAATGTAGACTTATTGACAATTTTAAACAAGAATGGTACGGTAAAATTAATAATAGTACTGTATTAGATAATTATAAAGTTTTTAAAAACTGTCTGGAATATGAAACATATTTAGATTTACTACCTAGACGACTGCGACTATTTTTTGTAAGATTAAGAGTCTCTGCACATCCTTTTAGAATCCAAACTGGGAGATACGCCCAAAATAACAAACCACGAAATGAACGTTATTGTTTATGTTGTAATGACTTGGATTTAGAAGATGAATACCATTTTATATGTATATGCCGATGTTACACTGATCTTAGGAAAAAATATATAAGCCGCAAATTTTATATAACCCATCCGTATATAAATTCCACCAGTTATTAGTTTCATGTGACAAATCAGTTATTTCAAATGTATGTATATATTTGAAGGAAGCTCTTGCTTTAAGAAATACAATTCTAAATAATGTTGTTTAAAACAAATTCATTACCGCTTTGATGGGATTTACGTATTCTTGCAATTGATTGTGTTTCTTTATTTTTGTATTCGCAAATGACCATTTAGTTATTTTAAGTTTAAAAAAATCCATTACCGCTTTGATGGAATATACGTATCCTTGCGTATGCGAATGTACGTATTTTTGCAATTGATAGTGTTTATTTACATTTGTATAAGTAAATGACTTATTATGTTATGTTATGTTTAAAAAATAAATTTCATTACCGCTTTGATGGAATTTACGTATTCTTGTAATTGATTGTGTTTAATTATATTTGTATTCTTAAATGACCATTTATGTTATGTTATGTAATGTAATATTGTTAACCTATTTACGTGACAGAAATCAATGTATATATTTGTGTATGAAGACGATGTACTTATGTATAAGTCTGAATAAACTGTCTGTCTGTCTGTCTGTCTGTCCTTTATCAGCGCTGATAAATACACAGTGAAGCGACCTTTATCAGCACTGATCAATACACCGTTGCAGCGACCTTATGAGCGCTGATCAATACACCGTGCAACGACCCTTATCAGCGCTAATCAATACATAGATGCAGAGGAAACATTGAAATAAAACATTGATAAGCGGGCTGAGGGAACAGATGGTTAGCTAGATACCTATTAGTTTGAATGAATTCCGGAATGTGAATTTAATATTTTTTATTTATATGTCCTGTGATATATTTATTTTTCTGTAAATTCACTTATTGTTTAAAAATAAGCTGAACTATTGTCTTACTATTTCGATATATGTAATGCATATGTATGTATGTCAATCCATACATCTACCTGTAAACAAATGTTAGCAACAAAGATTGATCTTGCTTCTTTATCACATTGTTAACTTTATGTCGTGAAAAAAATGTGACGAATTTAGTTTATTACGCGATTTATCAAGAACTTCGTATAGGACCTTTTCGATGCTTTTGTTGCTCTAACAAAAAATTAATGGTTAGTCACTTATTTGTTCTTTAAGAAGTTCTTAGTCTATACTCCATTTCTAAGTTTTAAACTTATATCAAAAATTTCGATTTCAAACAAATATCATGGTTTTATTTATGAAATTAAGTTTTTGGTCCTAAATTTGTGTTCCTCAGTTAACATAATTACTGATGTTAAACTATTTGTTTATTTCCAGTTTGTTAAATTTTATAGATGAAAGTATGCATATTGTTAGCGTTTTGCTGACCAAGATTTCACTATTTTGCAAGTCTGACATGCCCAGTGCAAGTACTGTCGCGCGGTATTTCGCACACAACTCGAGGCCATAAAGCTCGCGGCACTAAAATAACCTTTACAGAAAATCGGTCCATTTCTAATAAAGTTCAACATTGTGTTCTCATAAAGTTGCATATATTAAGCATATCGCAATACAATCGAATTTGACATGGTATAATATGTTCTAACTGTACATGAATCTACAGATGAAATCATTAACTCAAAGCAAAATTACCCTGCGCTAATGTGAGAATAGTCTGTGTGTACACTTTGCTTCATAAAATCAATATATAAAGGGTTCAAGACCAGTAGGAGTGTATCACGCCAGCGTTTTACTACAATAGTTAGTTTCTGACATTTAAATATGACAACATATGTCACCATATGCGTGTGTAACATATTTATGTGAGGTTAATTATTTATCTTCATGTTAATTTGTTGTTCGTCTTGATTTATATTTGTCTTCAGTAGATGTATAGTTTTATATAATTTTGTTATAATTTTACTGCTGAATTTTGTATAATTTTTATAATTATTCGGTCTATTTACGTCAATATAGAACATTACAAACCATTCTAAACTTAGGTTGTTCAAACACGTAATAATTAATTAACATGTAGAAGATAATTTGCTTTATGTTAACGATTTACCCTAAACTGCAAAGGTACATATTGTTGATGCGTGATTCTCAAGTTAACAAGTTATTGAAAATAAGCAATACAACTGTTTACTATGAATTGACTTTTGACATTTACTAATGACTTCAATGGATATCGGGTAGTTTTGAACGTGATTTTTATTAGATAAGGCAGGGGCGTACCTAGGCATACGGCAGTACGCACGTGCGTATAATTCAGTTTCTTGAAAAAATGAAAACTCGAAAATGCAATAAAAAGTGAGGGCTTAGGGGGGTTGGGGTATAATTATGTAAACAAGCAAACAATGGGTCCACTTTTAGAAAATAACAGTGGGTACAAAACACAACACAGTCTTAACTCAAACATACGAGTTAAGTATTTTTCACTGATGAGGGGTAGTAATCACTGTGTAGACTCTACTCTACGACTGTGTTGTCGCCCTTCAATTTTTGTGAACCAATATTCGGACACGGGTACCAGATTATGTTTACATCGAACAATTTTCAAAAATGTCGGCGAACGCATCGCTTTATCCAGATGTTTTTAGAGATAGCGTCAGCGAAACATGAGATGATACTCAGAAGCTAGCTCTTTTAACAGATAAGTAGGGAAAATGTCCACAGCTTTACAATTTCCTTAATATATGTCGATTAAGACTCGATTTATAGATATACCCGTTCTTGAATTTGAAAATGTATCTCTGAATCTAGCATTTCTATGAATTTTCACATTTCTGGACGTTCAAATCATGATAAAATGATAGGCAATGCCCAAATTATTTTTCATTCAAATTATTGTAGGTATCTTTATTCGAAATTGTTCTTCACTATTTAGTTTATATATAGACTATATATATAGCTATGTTCAAAATCAATGACGTTCTGAAGTACTTGCCCCTGTAGCGCAATCGGTAAGCTGGTCGACATTTTCTCCCATTATTGACCTGAAGGGGCAGTGGTTCGATCCCCACAAGAACCTTTCACTTTACTTTTTTTTCTTCTAATATAACCATTTCCTTGTTATTGTTTATTTTTAATTTCAGTAGCAAAATATAATACTCTTAACTTTATACCAAAACTAGCTCAAACACTTAAACTTTTAATTAAGGTTTATTTTAAGTTCATCCTGCATCGCGGTGCATGATTGCGACTAATTTTAAGTGTGCCATGGGTAGATTTGACCCCGCTGAAACACTTCAGAGAGCATAGCTTTTGCGAGTGAGCAGCTATACCCAGCATCAGAAAATGCTTCATGCTGCTCTTCGTTATGCCTGTCTCCACCGCAACTGCAGAAAGATAGTTTTCCACAATGCGAAGGGTCAATACATACTTGCGAAGTACACTGGGGACGGAACGCTTGTCTGGACTTGGACTCCTTAATGTATATAGGGAAAGAGAAATTAACGCTGAGCATGTGGTCGACATTTTTGCACAAAGAATAGATCGAAGATTAGCATTACTTTTCAGGGTGTAGTATTGCACATACAAGTGGACCTTTGTTTTATGTGAAATTAGAGGATGTTTTCTTTTTAATAAATTACACATTGTCCAAACTGGTTTTATTGATAGAGTTAAATAAACGTTTAGCATGCTCGCTCAATACTCAGCGAGCATGCTGTTGTTTCATTCAAACAGTGTTTCTTTTACAGTTAGTTAAAAAAGAATTTAATTTTCTGTTTACCAAATACCCCACATAAAATCAGTTTCAGCAGAAAATAATGACGGGCTTAGTTTTTTTCTTTTATTCGGTCTTTTTCCACTAAGAATTTGACGAATTAAAATTGCCAAAACGTGGCTGAAAGATAACACCAAAACGCACCATCTGCATTGAATTTTACAAAATTTTCTAGGGGGAGGTCCCCCAACCCCCCCCCCCCCTAGCAGGAGGGGAGAACCCCCTCCCGCACCTACCCCCCACTCGCAGCTTCGCTGCTCGGTCGTGCGTTTAGTTGAAATAGCCTCAGGAAAGCCCAGGTAAGGCGTATAGTCATTCGTTGTTCGCTTACACATAATGTAACACATGGTTCAGTAAATTTAAAATTATGGTTATGATAATACCTAATAAAGCAGATTGTGGTATGTAGATTGCTTTCAGTACATTTATATTTGCAAGCCTGTTGTTTGTCCCCCAAACCCCCCCCCCCCCTAGCAGGAGGGGAGAACCCCCTCCCGCACCTACCCCCACTCGCAGCTTCGCTGCTCGGTCGTGCGTTTAGTTGAAATAGCCTCAGGAAGCCCAGGTAAGGCGTATAGTCATTCGTTGTTCGCTTACACATAATGTAACACATGGTTCAGTAAATTTAAATTATGGTTATGATAATACCTAATAAAGCAGATTGTGGTATGTAGATTGCTTTCAGTACATTTATATTTGCAAGCCTGTATTTGTTGCAATTGCTTATCCTGTTATCGCTTATTACTGGTCTCTTTAGTGAGCTACATACTTTAATTATATGAATATTAATTCATCTTGTTCAAAATTGTTTTATTCTGATAGAAAATGTATATGCTGTTGTACTTTTGATATTCAGGTTAAGTGTGTATTTGCACATCGTCTTTTTTTAATTTATATTAATTATGAATGAGGCCCGGGACATTGCAATTTGACATTTAACAACTGGGGCACATATTTCCAAACCGTTGTTTTTTCCCCAAAAATGGCCAAAGTAATTGTATTTGTTTGTTATTTGGCGAGTAACACGTTTTATGTGAACGATATGTAAATGAATATTGATGGTATGTGTCTGTGCACAGTTTTTGTGTTACAAGATGAGTAGTAGGAAAGTAGGTATTTCGTGGCCATCTTGGATGCCATCTTGCACATCCCAACGTTCTGATTGGTTGAAATGGAGTGAGATCGGTCTTCTGATTGTTGATAGGTTTGGCGGTCTTCTTGGCGGTTTACAACCGTCGGTTTTTGGCGGTTTGATATATGATGAGTAAGAATGTTGGCGTTTGGATATATGATGAATAAGAATGTTGGCGGTTTGACGCCATCTTGACGGTTTCACTTCCGTCGGTTTTTAGCGGTTTCGTATGAGTAAGAATGTTGGCGGTTTTGCGGCATCTTGACGTTCTCCGTCGGTTTGAAATATAATACGTGAGCAATTTTAGCGGGCGGTTCGAATAATTGCCGCTATATTGACGAGTTCACTTGTATCGGTTTTAAATATGATAAGTGAGCATTTTAGCTGTTTTACTACTATCGGTTTAACATTTCATGAGCGAGCATTTTGGCGGTTTGAATGATTGCCGCTATATTGACGATTTAAGTCGGTTTAATGTAGGATGGATCCGCCATATTGATGCGTTATAATAAGATCGTTAAGGTACAAGTATGCACGGTTTAATAGTGTTGTTGGATTAAGTGGTTTATCTTTTCATCCATTTGTGGTAATTTTTTGTGGACGTTTGCGGGTACAATACGTGCGTGTATTTTCGTATAGAATAATGGCACAGGCACAGTTACTGTTTTCTGAAGATACACTATCTTATTTTAAGCAATATGGTTTTGAAAACATAATCTGGTCACCGGTGTGTAAAGAAATAAGTTGTACACTTGACAATAACTTTACCCTAGTTTTGAAAAAGAGACGATCTCGAGTAAAACTGGTTTTAAAAAAAGGAAAAAAACAAGTTGATTTTACCAACGACAATGTTTGAAACGATGTGTAGTTTAAAAGAAAGTGTTGAACTACTGATTTCATTTTTAGAGGGACAGTCACCATGAATGCATTTCAAGAACTCGAGTTCAAATTTGAACACCTCACATTTTATGAAGATAGACTTAAAACATTTGATCTATGGTCACCTCAAATTCAACCGAACAAGTTTCAGTTATCATCAGCTTGGCTTTTATTACACAGGTAAAAACGATACAGTAGAATGTTTTTCGTGTGCAGTACGATTACACCAATGGGGGAAAGAAGATGATCCGTTGGAAGAACACAAACAGCATTCACCAAAATGTTTATTTTTAAAAATAATTGGACAATTAAAAACCAACAAATCAATGAATCTTCATGGAATCCATGGAAACCATCGGTTCACTCAGACATGCTTCAAAATGGCGGCGTGCATTTTGGCGGTTGCGTGGTCTGAAAAATTTGAAAACAAAATTCGTTAGATATAAAGCTATATAAAGAAATCCCCAAGTTATGTGTTTCATTCCCACTTTAACAAGTGACAGAAGCACATAGTGAATATGGCTTGTTCATCATCTCAAGATTTTAAGCTCAGTTGTAAAGATGGACATAGTGTTTTATCATTAAACAATGAAATGGGGAAAGAAGAGAATAACATGACTGAGGGGGTGGAATTTTCATCACCCCCTCAATTAGACATCTCAACTTCAGCGAGTGTCATGATGATGCGTTCCTACTTTGACTTTTTATACGCAAAAGCTTTATGTGAAGTCAAAACAATGACTGTTCGAAAGAACTGTTATGGTTGTCAAACCAATCACCCTTCACAGAGGAGGAACATGACTGCCTCATGATATGTGATGATGAGGAGTATCAACTTGAGTTTTATTTCGAGGATATGCTGAAAGAAGTCGATGAAAATGCCATAATACGTTTCTTGGGAAGAAATGATGGCCATTTCGAATATTACCCCAGAGATGGTTTTCCTTCACAAACGAGTTATAGAGAGGCAAAGACTTTCTAGCCATAATGAAAACGGATCAATGGAAAGCCAAGATGAAAAAAATGGTGCTTACAATTACACAAATAGAAGACAGATTGTTTCGCTGTAACTGATTTAAAAACACAGTATTCAACGTTATTATTCAGTCAAGGATTGATCTTCTAGTAGAAATGGAGTGTTCAGATAATATTGATGGGAATGTATCTTTGTTGTATGATGTAAACAATGTAATATACAGAACGAACTTTTACAAAAGCAAAAAACGTGAAGTGTAGAGAACTGTCATGATGAAAAGGATAACTTTACTTACACTTGTTGCTGCTGGTATTATCCCCGGGTATGTTCTTCTAGGCCATGATGTCGTTCAATGCACTCCACAGCAATGGAAGCCGTCTGAAATGAACACAACACCATTGGTTTTATTGTATCGAACGGAACAATTTTCGTTAGAAAATAATGTGTTTTTGTCATTTTGTAAATAAGCAACCAAACATATATAGACATACGACATTTTGCAAACGGAAATGCTACAGATTTTGGTGTAACCCTTAATATTTCTCAATGTAATACTTTGAAAAGCTTGTTACCTTAAATTGTTTGACATGTTTTGTAAATGTTTGATATTTTGTAATGTTATTATGTTATAATATTAACTTTGATAGTATAAGGGAACATACTCTTTTATTTGATTGCTAATGTAAGGGGAATACTCCTCCAGTCTTGTTGAATGTAGGGAGGACAATTGAGAGAGTTGAAAAGCACATGTTTGTAAACAAAGAAATATCAGAAAACTCATCAGTGTTTTATCACATTTAACAAATAAAATTATGTACTGAACATGTTTTGTAATGAGATCACTATGTGAATAAAATAAATATTTTATATGCATTGAAGTATTCGTGTTGTTCATTTTTAAAGTTGTTTTCGAATAGTGCACACTGTCAATGTTTATAAATAAACAAGCAATATTGATTAACCATGGATAAATTACAAAAGGAGCGTATTCTTTCAGAATACTATTTAATGCTAAGCAACCCGGCAGTTAAGTAGGTGCTGTGAAATTTCAACACATATTGAGAAAAAAATACCCAGGAGCGTTTACTTTGAATTTTATCAACAACTGGTTGAATAATCAAGATTCCTATGCGTTGCAAAACAACCCGTTACTTTAAACCAATAACATCTGCTTGGGAAAGCCCTAAAGGCTTTATTTGGTTTACTTTACGAATGTCAGCAGTATGATTTGAAGCCGAAATAAGTTTGTTAAGTTGTTTTATTCTTTTGTTAAGTCTTTTTTTTATGTTCTGCCTCTAAAATATTAGAGATGTAATAAATTGAAAAAATATCAAACGCACTTATTCAATTTTGACGATCGGTGAGAATATGAATGAAAGAGACGTGATCAAACATATCATGAAGCAATAAAAATAAACAGATGATAGTGTCATTTCAATAAATATAATTGGTAATTAGCGAGTTAATCCTAAAAATGTGTGACAAAAAAGAAAAAGCCATGTTGTTGATGTTTAGTAAATTTCGAATCAAAATTAATCTACAGCTTAGGCTTATATCTAGTCATCGAGAAGCTATAAAAGTAAATCAATTTATGTGATATTCTATTTCAATGGTTTTCATTTTTAATTGCAATCGGGTTAACTTTATATTTAAATGGAGGTTGTTGAGGATAAATCTGGGGTTAAATGATCAGCATGTCTTTTTCCATGTAAATCCAGCCAGAACAGACAGAACTTTATTTAACTCAAGTTACAATGGCAATAAGAGGTTATACAGAACAATATAGTCATAGAGCATAATTCACATACATGGTTTGGTAAGATCTATTTGGGAAATAACTAACATACATTTCCTAGGGTAACATTATTTAGGGCATTGGAGACGTGGTGTGTGGTCTAGTTGATTATATGACTGGTAATTGGTCTTTACCTGGGCGTAATACATTTTTTAATGATTAGCACTTCAATATTGGAACAGACTATAGGTTATGACAAGTGCGTGGGAAAGGATTGACGGTGTGTAGACTTGGTCACGTGATTTCATCGGTTCAGAGTAACAGGCGTGAAAGTTTTGTTTAC
>NC_068358.1:60651761-60687636 GCF_020536995.1 Dreissena polymorpha | reverse complement strand
TTTCCTATTATAACACCATATAATGCGGTAAATATGCGACTAAAAGTAAAAAAACACTATAATTTAACTTTTGTTTTTAATAAGTTATTTAGAAACCAAAATTCCAACCTATTTCAAAACAGCAAGACTACATTTTTTAAGAGAATTTCTTTTTATATTTTAATGTTTTTTTAACAGTTTCAGCGATAATGAATCATTTTTATGTTGTCTATCGTATTCCGGTATAATTGTTGAACTCGTGGTCAACGTGTTATTAATTGAGACCTGTGATATAAACAAGCGTAACCTTATACTAGTGCGTAATTCTCACCCGGACTCCCCTTTGTTTATCGCCAGCCTCAGATTTATGAATGAGATGAGCGAAAATACTACGTCACGCAGACGCAGCAGAAAGTGGACTATTTTAATCATTCATAAACAATCTCCTCCGCGACAACGTGCCAATACGATCATTGTTTTTTTTAATTCTTTTCTATAAAACACCATTCGAAACTATTGCATTTTAACACGATATAAATATAATGTTTCCATGTGAATAAACATAATTGGAGAACTAAACCTCTTTGCATAAATTATACAACTCTTTCTTCGCGCGTAGTGTAAGCGGGAATTGGGCTAATCATACCCCAGGCCGTATCGACCTGAATTTTACATCAAGCACATTAGACGGTCGCTAAAGCGACCATCTAAAATGCTTTTTCCTGCCTATCATTTATCAATAAATGAACATCCATAGTAGGGTCATAGGAAACCATGCAATGTGGGCTCCTTTTCATAACCTGTCAACAACTGAAGGGAAAGTTTTGTTTGTAAAGGAATGTGACACTAGTTCTGAAGTGATATTCAGCAAAAAAAATCAAGTACTGTTGCTGAATTATTTTACATATCCTTATCAAATATTATTATGTAATTTTCATTTTTTTATAATTAGTATGTGTATAACTATTTGGATTATACCGTTTCATATACTGTAAAACTGTATTTCCTTTTACATGATTAAAAAAGTTTAATATAATCTGGTAAGATCCTGAATATTACAAATGTACAATACCACAGATATTTTGTTTTTTTGCTGTCTTTTGCATGAATTGAGTAATATGCAGAATTAAAAATGTGTAGAAATTTAAGCAACAGCATATGTGGAAAAAAAAAAGAATTAAACATCTTCTTCGTATATTAAAATTGAGAAAGTTAAAACAGTAAATAGTGTTGATTTACTAGAAAATTGTCTGTTTTCATAGCTGATCTGTAGCATTGCTGAAGTGAAGTTCTTATTTACCGATATTAAAGTCATCTTTTTTGTTAAATAAAATAAGATTCAAAAGAAAATGTAATTAATCTTAGACATAAAAAACAACAAACAGCGAAAAAAACATATTATACAAATATTAACAGCAAGTGCTAATGACATCATTGTAAAATGAAAACAGCTTATTCATAACCACTAAAAATTCAATGTTGTAGGTATTCATTTTATTTTATATTTTTAACTGGGAATGTAGAGGTATGACAAACGAAAAATAGGTTATTGCCCTATCGTTGTGTAAAATATCAGGCTAATGGCACGAATATAACAATGGCTCAGCTAGTCATTACATTCTAAGACTCACGTGATATATAACATGATATTACATGATAGGGCAGTAACCTGTTTTTCTCCATATTTATTCATCTTGCTTATTTGAATGCAATGCAGCTACACGGTTTCTGGTTATTAAGGCATGAAATTGTAGGAGAACATCGTCTTCCAGCTTATCAATGGTGAGCTCATTATTGTTTGGTAATGCCCAGTCTAATACAGCTGAAGAAACAACAAATTCCTTTCCATAGCATGTCACTTTCAGATTTCATTTTTGATCAAGGATGAAACTTTAATTTTCTTGACACAGTGGGTGCATCTTACTGTTGGAACTGCAGCATTTATTGCATCAATCCTTTTGTTGCAAACAGGGCAGTTCGTGCCTTCAATCCACTTCTACAGCGTGGATTGGAGGTTGGGTGTCATCGTCCTCAGGGATGACGACCTGCCCGATGTCTGTCGTCGGACATTCCACTGTGTTCAGTGAAGCCGATAGCTTCACCTCATTGCTAAAAATGCGTGTTATGACATTCTTAAACAAAAAGGTTGAGCAAACCTCTACCAAGTTTTTTGCTCATTCCAGAGTACTACAGTAATTGAGCCTGTCGAGTCAGCCACTGTGACTTCTGTTTTATCTAAGTATTTCACTTGTTCGGTAGAGTGTATTATAACAACCTTGCAGGAAACAGACACCTGGAATGAGAAGACAAAAAGTGTTGTTAAGTTTTGGATGGTCAATGATGTTATAAGAGTTTCTTTGTTGATATGGGAAAAAGGTTAACTGTTGGTCTGAAAGGTGATTTTTAGTGTAAGCGTTAGCTCACACTAATGTTACAGACCATATTTTGCAAATCAGTATGTGCTTAGAAGCCTTAGGTACGGTATGGAAGAACAACCACTGCCTGTTGCAGCAGACGACAAATGCCATTCTCCTAGAAGAGTTGTCGTTCGTGCCTCAACATAAATGTGAATGTTATAAAACTTCTGTGTATTGGTACACTGCAGAGGGTTTATATGACTAATAGTGATTAACAGCTTGTAAAACGAGATTGGCCAGTCTGGTGTTTATCATTGAAATCTGTACATATTGGCTGCTTTCAGGGAAAAGGGGGCTTAATGCATGACAAATAAGATTAGCCTTTGCCTACTGATTAGCCTGTGCAATGTGCACAAGCTAATCAAGGACGACATTTTACAACAGCGAACACCTACAGTGCTTTCAGCGCTTTGATTTTTCTTTATTTGTGACATGTTTAATATATACTATATATGTGTTTTCAAATGCACCATTGAATTTCCACAAACAATCTAATTAAAGACAGCTACAAATGTTAATATTGTAGGAGTCCAACATATAAAGATATTGTTTATGGGCGAAAACTGATGAGCTTGTGTAAAATGACAGACATTTTCCAAGAGTGCTAATGGAGCATGTTGATTTGTGGCATATATAATCAAACTGAAAAGTTGGTTCCCAATTAAAGTTTGCCAGATTAGAAATCATTATTCTTACATGGTAAACAATAGAAAAAACAATGTATGAATTTGAAAATGACAGATTACAATCAAATTTAAATTTAATAAGGATTTGAAAATGACAGATTACAATCAAATATAAACAGACATCATCTAATTGAAAGGGAACATTGAAATGTGTGTCCATTCCGTGATCATTTTAGTGCCAATTTTGGGAAAAACATTCATCTCATTGCCCTGCTTAAAAGGTATATATTTTCTTCTATAATTTCCTTTAAATTTCTCTATATAGTGCTTTAGTTGAAAGAAAAACATCATTAAATTTTAAGAAAATGACTAAGATATATAAGGCATATAAGTACATAAGGAAAAATAATATAAGTATACTGATATACCTGTTGGAGATTTTGAGGAAATCCAGAATCTCCTTCAGAGTCTTTGATTCCTGCTGTTTCCTCCAGGTGTGACATGTAGGAGAAGTTCAGTTGTTGTTGTTTGTTGTTGTTGTGTTGTTTTGTTTGGGGGGGGGGGGGTGATAAGGTAGATTTGCGTCAAGGTTTGTTGATGCTAGGTATTACCTTGGCATATTTAATGTCACTGTTGTCCTGAAAAAATTCATACAGTGAATGCAACTTCATAGAATTGCACTTTTGATCTTTAACAAAACATGTCATTTTGAATTGAATATAAATTAGTGTAATTCCAAAAATAGAGAAATATCCCTCAATTCATTCTAAATTGTAATTTATATGTTTACGTTTTTTTCACATTATTTGGCATTGCAATAATTAGCAGCTGTATTTTGTTGTCATAAGCATGACATATAAAACAAGAGGGCCCTGTGTCGCTCGACTGAGAGACTAAGATGGCAAGGAACAAAAATTAAAACTCTTCAGCAAATATTTCAAATTGTTGGTATAACAAGACTGACTTTAAAAATAAGGTGTTCCAAAGTATTCACAATAGGCCTAAATAAAAAATAACCCACCCTAGGGGCCATGTTTTTAATACCCAGATTTTTTAAAAATATATATAAATGGAAAATGCTTCTTACATACATATCGAGAAAGCTTCCACATCCCCTGGCGGCCATGTTTTTTCCACTGATCACGACCATTTTCAATCTCATGTGACATATCAATAAAACAAATGTTTTGACCAAGTTTCATGATGATTGTCCAAAACAATGTGACTGAGTGTTCACAAGCTTTTTTAGTATAGTATAGTATATAAATATAAGGAAAATGCCCCCCCCCCTTCCGCCTGGTGGTCATGTTACTAGATGGATCAAAACGATTTTTGAACTCGACCGTATCCAGGAAAAAAAATGTTCTGACCAAATGTTAAAGCGGGTATATACGATTTTGTCAAATATTTATGAATTTATATAAACTGTGTAAAAAACTTATTATATATATATTTCAATATAAATTAAAATAAAAGTTAAGAAGAACATGTGTCGCCAGCATGTATACCATACATGTACGATGTGCATCTAAACTTACTTTAACGGTTTATTTGAATTCCTGCAACGATATCTATTCATACGACACACGAACACTATATCCGATCCTACTGCAAAGACGAATGCTTCGGTTATTGTAGGAAAATATTTACGTCACTATCGGCTCGGGGCGCTAATTTGCCTTTGCTGCATTTTATGAAATTCGGCTTAAATGTAAAAAAATTTTTTTGCCTATTTTGTGTTATTGTAACATATTTTATCAATATATTACAATTAAACACATATAAAAAAATCGTATATACCCGCTTTATGAAGATTTGGCAAAAAATGTGTCTTCTAGTTTGTTCACGTGTTTTCACTATATACATTTAGAGAAAACTGCCCCACCCCCTGGTGGCCATGTTTATTCACTTATCACGACTATTTTCAAACTCAACCAAGATATCCATAAAACCAATGTTTTGACCAAGTTTCATGATGATTGTACAAAAAATGTTACTTCTAGAGGGTTCACAAGTTTTTTTTACTATATAATATAAGGACAAAGACCCCTCATGGTGGCCATGTTTTTTTACCGGTCCGAGCCATTTTCGAACTCAACCGTTGTATCCAGGAAACAAGACCAAATTTCATGAGAATTGGGCGAAAAATGTGCCTTCTAGACTGTTCAATTGTTTTTTAATAACAATATACATATGGAGAAAACTGCCCACCCCCATGGTGGCAGTGTTTTTCCACTGATCACGACCATTTTCAACCACGTCCTATATATATACAAAACCAATGTTTTGACTAAATTTCATGATGATTAGGAAAAAAAGGTGACTTCTAGAGTGTTCACAAGCTTTTTTTCGGCGTAAGCTGTATTAAGCCAGCTTTTCACCCTGACTTGACCTTTGTAAGTGTCCAATAATACTCAAATAAAATTTCCCGCGGCTAGGTACGAATGAATACACTTCATTTATTCCATTGGCTGATTTGAGAATAACACCAGAACATTGGAAACATATCCGCGTCTTTGTAACACTGTTTTACTGCATGAAACAATTTTATCTCTAATGAAAAGGCTCAATAGATAGAACAGTTTTACAATCAATTTTCGACATAAATACAGTTTGTGCGTTCACCTTTTATTTTCAGAGAATTACCAGCGCAAAAGCGTTTATACTAAAGGCTATGTTGTCATATTTAGTACTTACTTGCATTGCATTTCAACCCGCGAGGTTCGGGTCAATTCGCGGCCATTTGTGAAAGTCAGAGTTTATATACAGTTCATCACCGGAGTTCGCAGAAGGGATTGCGATCATTGTGTTACACCGGTCTTACTGACAATAACGTAGTGACTGTAATTAATTGCATTCCAATCCGCAAGGTATCAAGGTCAGTTTGCGGTCAGTTGCAGAAATCTTTATATAAACGCCGTCTCGTAAACTTTGTGCACTTGAAGTCTGTTTTGATCAGAAAGATACTAAATCAAGATATTCGGCGATATTATTGAGGTATGTCAATCATCGATTTTTGATATGGTTTCAACATTTGCATGATAAGGACCAATTTTGATAAAATTAATTAGAAATATTTATCCATTTAGACCAGTTTATTAAGCATGAGCACAATAATTCGCTATACTATAATTATGCAATTAAATAAGACTCGAGTATTGCTGGCTGACCTATATGCACTCGTTTATTTTCATGTTTCTTGTGTTTTTCTATTCTGTAAATATAGATATCTGAGTAATAATATCACATAAAGCAAAATAAGCCACGAAATCTGGTATGGCGCACCAAAGGGGTCGAAACTTTAACTTCTGCTGCAGCAGAAAAAAATGCTGCTCCAGCAGCATTTAAATGCTGCTTGAGCATCAAATTACTGCTCTAGCAGCATCTTTGCTGCTCGAGCAGTATCTAGATGCTGCTCGAACAGCAAAATTCCTGCCCGAGCAGCATTTTTTTCTGCTGCAGCAGAAAAATCCTGCTCGACCAGCATTTATTTTAAGAATAAGCCCTTGAACCCCTCAGCCAATCAAATTTGAGCTTACAAACGGACGACATAACGGACGACATAAGCTACCTCTACGGAAACGAAATAGACCTTAGAATAACTTTAGAAAAACTGCAACAAACTCATAATCTGTGTTTTAATCAATTATTATTAAATTCTCATCCTTTTTCCGTAGTTGTTCATAAAATAATAATTAAGCTTTAAAATCTATAAGTCATGTACGAACATGCCAATTTGGTTGATCAATTGCTCCAACGTTACATGATTTATGCGTATGTGTAATCTTATTCTGATTGGCTGATGCCATAATCTAAAAATAAATGCTGGTCGAGCAGGATTTTTCTGCTGCAGCAGAAAATATGCTGCTCGAGCAGCATCTAGATTCTGCTCGAGCAGCAATTTGCTGCTCGAGCAGCTTTTAAATGCTGCTCGAGCAGCATTTTTTTCTGCTTCAGCAAAAGTTAAAGTTTCGACCCCTTTGGTGCGCCATAATCTGGCGCAACACCCCGTAATTGATTTGCTTATGATGTAGCTAAGAACTGCGCAGAAAAAAGGCATCCGCTACTTTTTATCTCATAGAGATAACTTTTGATCGTTCATAAACACCGACCACAATCAACGCCGTATATCTTTTTTTAAAGATATTTCTTGTTACTATTAAGGAAAATGCCCCCCTGGCGGCCATGTTTTTTTACCGATCCAAACCATTTTCAAACTCAACAATAGTACCTAGGAAACAAATCTTCTGACCAAATTTAATGAAGATTGGGCAAAAAATGTGTCTTACAGACTGTTCACATGTATTCACTGTAATCATATAGAGAAAACTGCCCTGCCCCGTGGCGGCCATGTTTTTTCACCGATCTGGACCATTTTCGAACTGTTCCAAGATATCCATGAAACCAATGTTTTAACAAAGTTTCATGATGATTGGGCAAAAATAATAAATTTGTGACTTCTAGAGTGCTTACAGGGTTTCTCTATAGCCATATAAGGAATACTGCCCCGACCCCTGGCGGCCTTGTTTTTTAATGGACAGGAACCAGTTTTTAACTCAACCAACTTATCATTAAGACAAAAATTTTGACAAAGTTACATGAAGATTGGACATCAAATGTGACTTCTACAGTGTTCATAAGGTTTTGAGCTCATCTGTCACAAAGCGACATGGTGAGCTTATGTGACCGTGTGATGTCCGGCGTCCGTTGTGCATTTGTGTGTGTGTGTCCGTCAACAATTTGTTTGTGGAGACAGTAGAGGTCACAGTTTTCATCCGATCTTTATGAAATTTGGACAGAATGTTTATCTTGATGAAATCTGGGTTAGGGTTGTATTTGGCTAATCTGGGGTTAAAAACTAGGTCACTAGGTAAAATCAAAGCGCTGAAGGCACTGAAGATGTTCGCTATTGCATAATTTAACACGCAATTCATTTATGAAAATTAATCGCAAGTTTAAAATGAACACACGCCATACAACTTTATAAAGTGTGTGTCATAGCGCACGGGTCGAATTTTGTGTGCACTTTTTATCATCCTTATTATTTCATAGAAATAACTAAGACAAAATAAAAACAACATGCTTTTTTGGAAGTTCTGAAAGCATAGAAAGTATGATGAAAATGGTTATGAGAACTTAATATAAAGAAAGAAAATTTGCAGTCACCATCATATTAAAGGAATATTTTTCTAATAACAAATGACTATCTCACCAAGAATATAAATTTATAATGGAAGTTCCGTGTACAAAACTTTTGATTTTTGACACCATATACAAATTCAAAATATACAATAATCTTCGTATATTGTATATGGAGAAATAAAAGTATATAAACATTGTTGTTTATGCTTTACTTGTTACCCGAGCAGTTCACACGGTGTTAACAACGCTAACATAAACATAGGTATAGAGCACTAATGCGCTTTTAGGCGTAACTGTTTCAGTTTTCATCTTAGTGACTTTTACATAACGCCAACAGACACGCATGAATATTTTCGAATATTTAATAAGCTGATTCGAGAAACAACCTCTGAAGTTTTGCTACATCACTGCGTATGTGCTCAATTCAAAGGATGTATCACTGTTCAGTGTTAGGAATTCCGGACTTCTCTCTGTATGCTCAAACGACACAATATGTGGCCCTGTTACAATTAAGCGTTACAATCCATCTCGCAAAATTTCACTTTCGCCTCCAAGATGAGAAAACAATCATTAGCGAAATAGTATAAAGTCACGATAAGAGAAAATCGTTTAATTATCATACCACAATGTTTGCCGTACTTGGTCAGCACGTATGGAAATCATTCCTTAATGTGTGGATAGGCTGCCATTATTAACAAGTTTGCTATTTTGAATTCAATTTTGTATCAAAAAGTATTGTTCTTCAATGTGGCATTTTCAATTCGCAAGGAGATTTGTAATGACCCTCGTCATGCGAGAATGGGTCTTATTCCACATGCGCCCATCATATAAATAGCCCACTCAGCTATCCCTCCTTCTGGTAAGGAGAAACGTAACATATTGAGTGATTTTAAAGCGAACAGCATCGCCTATGGCCTGACTGCGCAAAAGCACATGTTGGCTTTAACAAACGCTTGCCGAAACGCATAAGACCCATTTTCGCATGACGGCGCTATTGACGTGTGATTTAAATGTGTCGAAAGAAAACTGCGTTTAAATCAAATATAAACATACGATATATTTCGATAGTGAAGAAAGATACTCATAACAAGGCATATGAGGACACCTATGAAGTGCTCTCCCGTAGTATATTTTTTATTTACTTACACTAATGTGTGGTTTGACAATGCTAACACACATTTCATGTGGTGAATATGCACCTTACAAGTGAAAAACACAAATCAATAGTTAAACTTTTGTTTAATTGTATTTAATTATTTAGAAAAGTAAATTGCTAACTTTATTTCAAAGTCAGCGTATACGCCGACTACATTTTAAAAAGACATTTTTTGATATAAATATATTTAATATAATATATTTACAGTCCACTCTCGTTATCTCGAAGTCGGCGGGAACATGAAAAAATATCGAGATAACGAGAGTTCGAGATATCCGATTAGGCGTTTTCAAACGAAAATGAGACGCAATTTTACCTTGTTTTTAACATATAATTTCCTGCTAAGCGGTCTTACAAAGCCGTCAGCATGAGGCATAATACTCTCTTCCTAATATACATGTATACGCATTTTTACGAGGCACGATTAATTTTGCTATTTTAATGCTTAAAATGACGTTTTAAGTATTACAGAATTGTATGAAAACATGCGGTTATAATTTTTCTAGACTGTCGAGTAAACATCTGGTTATGTTGCTGTTTAAAGTTATGATGCAATTGACCTCCAATCAAGACGAGGGTTTTCCATCTGAACATGCGTAAATCACGTTCAGGAATACTGAACTGTACATGTACGTTTTGTTGTTTGAAATGCAAAGTGCAATAGATTATAAGTACAGGATCAAATACAAATGAAAAACCATTTTAAGTCTTGTCTTTATCATCGTTATTATCTTTACTACGTTTTATATACGCAAAAATATAACTCAATGCATTTTGGAATGTTGTTTGTAAAAACAATTACTATTTTGGCCTTTCGGCAGGCTGTGTATGAATTGCATTTAAAGTGACAGGCCTTACTCAAGTAATGATGGCTAACGACATTACACACGTGTGATCATTGATGCAATCGATGATACATCAATTTCCTACCGCAAAGTATCGGGAGCAGCCGGGCTAAGCGGGACGGTGATCAAAGAAAAATTTTCGCACCTTTTTCCGACACTGGGACAGTTATTCGCACTTCGAGATAAATCACAGTAAATACATGTAAAATCGGGACTCGAGACAAAATTTTATATCGACATATCGAATAATTCGACATAACGAAAATCGAGATATGCGATGTTTACTTACATAGATAAAGAAGGAAAAAAGTTGGGACATTGAGCTTACTTCGACATATCGAGAATATCGAGATATCCGATGTCGAGATAACGAGAGTGGACTGTAGTTGTTTTCGGTTTTAGCGATTAAAAAGCATTTTCGAGGTTGCCTATAGTATGCCTGTAGTAATTGATGAACTCATATCCAACTGTCTATGTATTGAGAACTGTGAATATAAACAAGCTTATCCTTCTACCAACCTTCTACTTTTGCGTTACTAGCACCCGTAAATACAAAAGATCGCCGCTATCTGTTCAGAACCATAGAACGTTTTTAGAAATACCCGCTGTAGTAGCATGAACGAGGTTATGAAACAGGTCATTCGTATTATTATTATAAATTGTTTGTTATATTTGGGTTTAGCGATTATGAAACATTTTTTTTTGTTTTTGTCTATCGTATCGCTGAAGTTATTGTTGAACTTATGTTCAACGTTTTATAAATTAAGAATATAAATAAGCGTCAACTTTTTCCCGAATCTGTCAATTTACGACCTGTACTACGTCATTGAGTTGTATGTGAGAGCGTAACCTATTGCGTTGTTATAACCCGTAAACTTTCCTTTGTTTATCGACAGGCGCATCTATTAATAGCCTCATATCATGAATGCCAAAACACCCGCGAAAAAAGAACCACTAACCAAATAGGACGCTAAACGCAAATACCATGCGACTACGACTTTTATAATCGCTCCGCAATTCCTTTGAAGCCGGAGCCTTGTGGTTGCTATTACGTAAAGAATTGACCTCTAACTGAAGTAAGCAAAGGAAACGCAGCACCCATTTGACCCATTCCTTCTATGTTCGAAGGCAGATTGAATTTTACTAATGTATGGTTTGCTTATTATAACACACATTATAATGCGGTAAATATGCGACTAACAAGTAACAAGAAATATCTTAAAAAAAGATATACGGCGTTGATTGTGGTCGATGTTTATGAACGATCAAAAGTTATCTCTATGAGATAAAAGTAGCGGATGCCTTTTTACTGCGCAGTTCTTAGCTACATCACAAGCAAATCAATTACGGGGTGTTGCGCCAGATTTCGTGGCTTATTTTGCTTTATGTGATATTATTACTCAGATATCTATATTTACAGAATAGAAAAACACAAGAAACATGAAAATAAACGAGTGCATATAGGTCAGCCGGCAATAGTCGAATCTTATTTAATTGCATAATTATAGTATAGTGAATTATTGTGCTCATGCTTAATAAACTGGTCTAAATGGATAAATATTTCTAATTAATTTTATCAAAATTGGTCCTTATCATGCAAATGTTGAAAACATATTAAAAATCGATGATTGACATACCACAATAATATCACCGAATATCTTTATTTAGTATCTTTCTGATCAAAACAGACTTCAAGTGCACAAAGTTTACGAGACGGCGTTTATATAAAGATTTCTGCAACTGACCGCAAACTGACCTTGATACCTTGCGGATTGGAATGCAATGCATTAAAGTTAGGTAACCATTCTGCTTCTGAAACGACGGCTTGTTTACGCCAACTGTACACGACCAAGGCAACAGCTGTGCCTAAAATATTGATATATCGACAAAACGTACTATTCACTCCATCAGACAAAAATAGCATAGATTCCAATTTTTTCCTTCAATGAAAAGATCGCAACCCCTTCTGCGAACTCCGGTGATGAACTGTATATAAACTCTGACTTTCACACACTGGCCGCGAATTGACCCGAAATCTCGCGGGTTGAAATGCAATGCAAGTAAGTACTAAATATGAGAATATAGCCTTTAGTATAAACGCTTTTGCGCTGGTAATTCTCTGAAAATAAAAGGTGAACGCACAAACTGTATTTATGTCGAAAATTGATTGTAAAACTGTTCTATCTATTGAGCCTTTTCATTAGAGATAAAATTGTTTCATGCAGTAAAACAGTGTTACAAAGACGCGGATATGTTTCCAATGTTCTGGGGTTATACTCAAATCAGCCAATGGAATAAATGAAGTGTATTCATTCGTACCTAGCCGCGGGAAATTTTATTTGAATATTATTGGACACTTACAAAGGTCAAGTCAGGGTGAAAAGCTGGCTTAATACAGCTTACGCCGAAAAAACACTATTATTAAACTTTTGTTTTGAATTAAGTTATTTAGAAACCAAAATTCAAACCTTATTTCAAAACAGCAAGACTACTAAAGAATATTCTTGTTATATTTAAATGTTTTTTAACAGTTTCAGCGATAATGAAACATTTTTTATGTTGTCTATCGTATCCCTGTAATAATTGTTGAACTCGTGGTCAACGTATTATTAATTGAGACCTGTGAATATAAACAAGCGTAACCTTACTAGTGCGTTATTCTCACCCGGACTCCCCTTTGTTTATCGCCAGCCGCAGAGTTATGAATGAGCTGAGCGAAAATACTACGTCACGCAGACGCAGCAGAAAGTGGACTATTTTAATCATTCATAAACAATCTCCTCCGCGACACGTACAATACGATCATTGTTTATTGATTCTTTTCTATAAAACACCGTTCGAAAATATTGAATATAACACGATATTAATATAATGTTTCCATTTGTGAAAACACAATATTGGAGACCTCAAACCTCTTGCATAAATTATACAACTCTTTCTTGCGCGGATACGCAAGCGGGTATTGGGTTAATCATACCTAGGCCGTATCGACCTGAATTTCCCATCTAGCACTTGAGACGGTCGCTAAAGCGACCATCTAAAAACAAGGTCACTAGGTCAAATGATAGAAAAACCTTGTGTAGAGAATAGAGGTCACAGTTTTCATCCAATCTTTATGAAATTGAGTCAGAATGTTTATTTTGATAAAATCTGGGTTGGGATTGTATTGGGTCATCTGCGGTCAAAAACTAGGCCACTAGGTCAAATGATAGAAAAACATTGTGTAGACAATAGAGGTCACAGTTTTCATCAAATCTTAATGAAATTTGGTCAGAATGTTTATCTTGATGAAATCTGGGTTGTGATTGTATTTTGGGCCATCTGGGGTCAAAAACTAGGTAACAAGGTCAAATAATAGAAAAACCTTGTGTAGACGATAGAGGTCACAGTTTTCATCCAATCGTTATGAAATTTGGTCAGAATGTTTATCTTGATGAAATCTGAGTTAGGATTGTATTTGGGTCATCTGGGGTCAAAAACTAGGTCACTATGTCAAATAATAAAAAAACCTAGTGTAGACAATAGAGGTCACCGTTTTCATCCAATCTTTATGAAATTTAGTCAGAATGTTTGTCTTGTTAAAATCTGGGTTGGTATCGAATTTGGGTCATTTAGGGTAAAAAACTAGGTTAAAGTTAAAAAAAAACAACTTGTGTAAACAGTAGAGGTCACAGTTTTCATCCAGACTTAATAAAATTTGGCCAGAATGTTAATCTTGATGAAATCTGGGTTGGAATTGTATTTGGGTCATCTGGGGTCAAAAACTTGGTCACTAGGTCAAATCATAGAAAAACCTTGTGTAGACAATAGAGGTCATAGCTTTTATCTGATTTTAATGAAATATGGTCAGAATGTTTATCTTGATAATATCTGATTTTGGATCGTATATGGGTCATCTGGGGTCAAAAATTAAGTCACCTGGCCAATTTTAGTACCTTGTGTAGATGAAAGAGGTCACAGTTTTCATCACGTCTTAATGAAATTTTGTCAGAATGTATTAAATGATGAAATCTGGCTTGGGATTGTATATGGGTCTGATAGAATTTAAGTTGATGTAGCAAGATTAGTCAGGTGAGCGATTCAGGGCCATCATGGCCCTCGTGTTCTTTTTGTTACCTTTTGACCTAGTTTTTGACCAAGCATGACCCAGTTTCGAACTCAGTCGAGGTATCATTTGCACAAACGTTCTGATAAAGTTTCATGAAGATCGGACAATAAATGTGGCTTCTAGAGTGTTCAAAAGCCAAAATGTTGACGACGGACGACATACGGTGGACAAAAGACGATCACAAAAGCTCACTATGAGCGCTTTGTGCTCAGGTGAGCTAAAAAAAAGTTAAGAATGTTCTTTGTTGATATGAGAAAAAGTTTAACTGTTAGTCTGGCAGGCGATACTTTTCTTTCTTTGAGACATGTTGAATATACCAGGGGCGTAGCTAGCATTTTTGAGCTGTTGGCCCGGATATGATACATACAAACGGGGGGTCCTAAATTGTTCTTACAAGTGCATCAATTACATGAAATCAATATTTCTAAACTTAACCGAGGCAAAAGTATTGATGATTCCATCGATCGAAACATCCATTTCTCCATGAATGTGTACGAGTCCTAAATCAGACAGCCTTTCACCAGACATGGTGCTTCTCATGAACGATTTGATACGTCGCATAGAACTAAAGGAACGCTCATACAAGGCTGAGGTAGCTGGCATTGTGAGCAGGATCTAATACCTCACCCCCATCAGGGTCAACATTTTAATGCGTTTTTCGAAGTTGAAGCATTTTTATTTTATTCATGTTTAAAAAAAAATGTAGACCCGGGCCCGCTCCGCTGTGCCTTATACCAGCTACGCCACTGTATACATACTATATATGTGTTTCGCATGCGCCATTTAATTTCCCCAAACAGTTCAATTTAAAACAGTTACAAATTTTATATTGTAGCAGTTCAGCGTGTAAAGATATTGTAAATAACAAAAATGCCTGATGAGCTTGTGTAAAATTACAGACATTGTCCAAGGGTGCTAACAGAGCATTTTGAGTTGCAGCCTATATTATCAAACTATTGTAGTTTGACATCCTAATGCATCCATTGGACCGTCGCATAGTGGGCAGTTTAATTCTGCATCCACTATAACAGCTTTGATAGTGTGTTGGGTGTCCTCACCAGGGATGAGGACCTGGCAAATGTCTGTAGTTGGACAAACTAGGGTGTTCAGTGAACAAGAAAGAGAATTCATTTGTCAAGACACATTTCAAAAACAGCCCCTACCTCTACTTAGTTTTTGTGCCCGTTTCACAGCACCAATGATATTAAGTCCGTTTAGTCAGACACTGTGACATATGTATTGTCTAATTTGTTGTCTGCACTTCAATCACTTTGCAGGTAACAGATACCTGAACTGGAAAGACAAAAGACAAAGACAAAAAGCAATGATATGGGGGAAGGTCTTACTGTTAGTTTGGCGGGTAATTTGTTTTCTTTCTTTAAGACAAATTGACTTTGCCCAACATGTATTTGTCAGTCAGTCTTCTGAGTTGGCTAATGGACCTTGACCAGTTTTTGGCATAGTTGCGGTTACGCAACTATGCTTATGTTAGAGCTACATTTCGAAAACCGACATGGAACGGTTGACCATTATGAAGCCTTACCTGATCAAAAATCAGACGAAATATCTATTTAATATAGTATATGGTAATTCTAACATTTTTTTTTATTTAGAAACGTTTTTCTAACGTTTTCTTCCAAGAAAATTGCTGACACCGTTTTTATCGAATTTTTCTAAGGTCGTTTTACGTGAAAAAACCTTCTAAGAAACTAAAACAAATTTCGTTCGTAAAACAATTCTGTTCTGGTTGATAGTGATCTCACACCTACTTTCTATTTCCTTTGTTTACTGTTCTGGGAGAGGTCAAATTCATTAGGCCCTGGTTTAAGGATATGTAGAATTTCATTGGTTAATTATAAATAGAAATTGGTTAATTATAAATAGAAATTAACATATTCTCAACAGGAAGTGAGGCATAAACCACTTTCATTCTTTGTAAATGTGTAAAAAAAATGCGGAGTACGATGAATGTTTTCTGATTTATGACATGGATTCTGACCTGCCTTTCTATGGATTTAATGAAGTAGAGTTTGAAAGTAATAGAGATGTGTTAATTGAAATTAAAATGATTTTCTTTGAGCCAGAAATTAACGTTACGAGTAGAGCTAACGGTTTAAATGTGGCATCGAATTTTAATTAATGGATTCGCGCAAATTCTGGCCGAGTGTTGTGTCTGTAAAATATTAAATGGAATGCCGTAAATGTATCAGTATAAAGAAGTGAAGTCGGAAAAGAAAACGTATGGTTGCATAATGGTATGCGTGAAATAATAAAATTTTACGTATTTATTTTCATAGTTATGTCATTTTGTAGCCATTCACATTCGCCACGATTTGGAATTCCCGTTTCTAAAAATAGAACATTTTGGTAGCATGAACCAACAAGGGGGGCGACTCGTGATGTCAGAAATTGTTAAGGTTACAATAAACTAAATAATCGAGTCATGAATAATCGAGTCTCTAAACCAGGGACCTATACTGTATAGGTCCCTGTCTAAACAAATCATCATATTTTCCTCGAAGGCATGTTTTACACTTTAGACTGTTGTTCTGGTTTTATCGTTTGGAGATATTGATAAGGTAAGCATAGGTATTCACTATTAAATACCTGAAATAGGATAAAGTTAGAGATTAAAGTAAAAAATGGTACTGCAAAAGGTTACAATCCACTAGAAAAAGGCCGAAAAAAAGAAGGTGCAAAAACAGTCGATTTTAATTTGAGTCGAATTCTTTTTTGGTTTGAACATGAAATATCTTTTTTATTGCTTAAATCGATTTTGCTAAGAATGCCCGTCAAGAAAATGTATGGTTATGGGGGTCTCTATGTGCAAAATGTTGTATTTATTTTCGCTCAAATGTGTCGCTTTTACATTGAAACATATAAGGAAACTATTTAGTATATTTTGACCTAAACATTTACTTCAGCAGCACCTTCCCTGTATCTTGCAACTATGCTTTCAACGCCATCGGCGCTCTCGTTGAAACAAGCTGCTATGAATTACTATAATGTGAATTATTTTCTTTTGCATAACATACATATAATTTATGTAATATTATTAATATTAAATTTTGATTTTAAAATCATTTCATTTTGAATTTGTGAATGCATGCAACTGATGAACTGCTGTATGTTTATAAAACTTATTTGGCATAGGTAATAGATTAAAAGCATTGGCAGAAATGAAGCCTTGCAATAAATGTAAGCTTATTTTAACATATCAAACTAAATTTCACAAATAATAATTACTTTATAATACACACATATTTTGGTTTATTTAAACTGTTTGGTCATCTTTGGTTATTTGTCCTTGATAAGTTTTTCAAACCGATTGCTATTAATAAGTATAACACATTTAAAATGTCTATTACAAATCTATAAGATTGGCAATGCATGATTGTAAATTGTGTTATTTTATGTATTTTATTGTACATGCCATGGATTAGACAATAAACTTTTGAAACTCTTTTATAGCATTGTTTGGTTGTACATGACAGGTATACAAATGTAATATTATTTATATTAAACTGTGTATTCAAAAGCATTTCGTTGACTGTTTGTTTACAAACATTGTCTCCAATATCAAAACTGAGTGGTTTCCCTTGTAAAAATATATCATATTATCCGATATAAAGGATTTGCCTGCATAATTAGGTCGAATAAACTTGAAATAATTATTGAAATCTGTTTACAAGCAAATCTACCCCAGATTAAACAATTTCCAAATTTTTTGAGAATCCCCCTATTTTTAAGCAATAATATTATTTATTATTGATAACTGGTAACTTACTAGGCTTCAGTCATGCTGCAAAATAGTCAGTTTATGTCAGCTTTGAAGTAGACACTATTCTGGTCTTCAGCCACAGCCGCCTGCATGTTCATATTAAAGTATAATCAGCATTGGACTCCATTCCTGTCTTTGTCTTACTCAGGTTTTAAAGAAAACCTTCTAACTCTAGGTCTTTTTGATTTTCAGCAGACATCTTCTGTTTTCACTTTTCTCAATCAATTACTCATACCAGAGAGGTATCTATGTCTCTGCTCATACATAATAAAAGTACAATCTGGTTAAGTATACAGGCTGTTTTCTGTGGAGGAAAAATTAACTCCATTCATATATATCAGATTTCACACCTGATATATAAATTGGCCACATATTTCCAGAACAAGATGTATATGCTTTAAAAGCTTTATCAAAACTGTGCCTATGTGTGTGTACAATACTCAACAATTACTCTTACATAATGAAAGCACCATGAGGTCAAGTATCCAGGCTGTTTTCTTTTAAGAACTAAATGGCATGGCTCAGAGATGTCAGATTTCACACCTGATATACATATTTGCCAAAAATCAGTCATGCACAGATTACCATACAATGCTTCAGACAGGCAATAGTGAATTGAACTTTTATCATCCACATGAAAATGAAATATTATGAAAACTGCCCTGCCATCTGGCGGCCAACAAACCACAGACAGTTTCAAACTTTGCCGACCTATAATTATACCAAATGTTCTGACCTAGTTTCATAGGACTACAAATGCGATTAATAGTGTTCACAAGGGTTCACTATCAACACATAAAGAAAACTGCTCTGTCTCATTGCTGCCATGGTTTTTGACAAATATTTTATAAGAACAAATGTTTTGGCTCAGATTCAACAATAAATTAGGCTTCTACACTGTTCACAAGCTTTTTCTTTAATTTGACTAAGTCACCAAGTTTTTAACCTAACACGGCCCATTTTCAAACTGAGCTAAGATATCATTGGGACAATTTGCCCACTTGGCCCATGTGTATCATGAAGATTGGAAATAAACATGACCTAGAATTTTCTCAAAGTGAATGTTGACCAAGCATGAGCAATGATGGACAATTTTAAGGCAATCATAAAAGCCTAACATGAGCATGTTGTGCTCAAGTGAGCTAAAAAGTTAAAAAGTTGGTTTGTGTATCATACCCATTTTAATTCACTTCTTAATATGGAAAATACCAATTTTGAATCCAGAAATTGAACAAATTAATTTCTCTTATCACTGTCACCCTTGGCTTAATGGTTAAAGAAATTACCAACTCACGGTTAATGTTAATAATTTTCATTCATT
The DNA here is from genome assembly GCF_020536995.1 of Dreissena polymorpha. Taxonomy (NCBI): domain Eukaryota; kingdom Metazoa; phylum Mollusca; class Bivalvia; order Myida; family Dreissenidae; genus Dreissena; species Dreissena polymorpha. The sequence goes on along the minus strand of NC_068358.1, from coordinate 60,668,261 downwards.
CATATTAAACATAGTATACAACACAACAAAGTAACATTTACTCACTTGTACACAAATAATGACATTCATATTGCCAATCAGGAAACTTCACTTTGCAATTTGATATTTTAATTTAACAAGAAAACAACTTATCCTGCTTTTGATGCCTTTAAAATAAAAAATTTATGCAAATATAAAACAGGTCCTCTGCAACTTTTAAGTGTTGTAACAAAAATGCATTATGTTTTCCACAGGTGTAGGGCGCGTGGCCAAGTCACTTTAACACTATAAATTTGTCATATAACAACATTTTTTATCATATTGACCAAAAACAATTAAGCGTCTGATCGACATAGAGCTCAGGACTCGAAATTGTCGATAAACAATGCCCGATTTAGGACGATTTCGACGGTATAACGCAAACAAAAGGATGAATCTGTGTTCTAAGTTGATAAACTATTATTTGTTTATTGTACTACTACGGATTATGTTCGGTAGCTGGCGTATTTCGATAGTTTTACTCTTGTAGAATCGGCATTGAACTATCGGTCAGATTGACGCCAACCTAGCATTTCTCAGAGTTTGAGAAGTATTTTCTTGTAGTTTATGTTTGCAAGTAGCTGTTTGTGGTCATTTTTCGTCACGAGGCAACCTTTCCCAACAAAATGGTACATACGAAAATCGACCACCATTTAGGCAATTAATCGCTTAAAATGTTGATGAAGGTGATTTTTCTGTGTCAAGAGATACCTACCTTGTTTATATATATTATATCAGAAATTTTTTTTTTTTTTTTTTTTTTGTCAATATGATAAAAAATAAAAAAAAATTGACAAAATGATAGTGTTAAAGTGACTTTGCCACGAGCCCTACACCTGTGATGTTTTCTCTAAACATTTATTTAATTAAAAGCTAATTTTAATAATTCAATATTATGCAAAAAAGGCTACATATAAAATGCAGATTTTTTTCTTTCGCTCTCACATATTAACATCAATACAAGAGAAACATTTTAACCAATAAATAAAGATTTCATTGAGCGTCCAAATAGACTTCATCATGACTGGACATCTATACAGATCATACATGTATATACATTTGAACATTGACTAAATCAGCGAGTGTATTGCACAGGATATTATCATCTGACAGCATGCTAACAGCTGTCTTCAATGAAATTGTACATATTATGAAAGTGTAGTTTGTTTGTTTTTTTTTTAGAAAAATAAAGCTAGGAAAAAAAATGACCAAACAAGAGATGTGTTGGTCAAAAACACTATGCCCCCTATTGCACCGCTTTGAAATAAAATTTCAATATATCATTTGGCAGGTTTAGAAATTATCTCCCTTTTAAAGATTATTACTTCCCTTGGATTGTATTTTTTACTTTTGACCTTAAAGGATGACCTTGACCTTTCACCACTCAAAATGTGCAGCTCCATGAGATACACATGCATGCCAAATATCAAGTTGCTATCTTCAATATTGCAAAAGTTATGGCAAATGTTGAAGTTTTCGGACGGACAGACGGACGGAAGGACAGACAGTTCAAATGCTATATGCCACCCTACCGGGAGCGTAAAAATTGAAAACATTTGTCTTCATAATTATGAATAAGTCATAATTAACTAATTTCAATGTGTAGGAAAATTGGTAGAGCTTAGTATTGGGGGTTAACATTTATTTTGATTGTAAAAAAAATGCAACAAAATCGACAAAATAAATTATATTTATGATAATTTTATCAAGCATGCTTGGTTTAATTTTGCATGACTTGCTAAACAAAATAATAACATTTGTACACAATGGATATATATAGCCTTAAGTTGGTCCCATACATTTAAATGAAATGTTTTTAATCTGCGTAATGATGTACAGTTCAACATATCAAACATAATCTTTTGATTTCTGAAAACAAGTTTAAATGTCTAAAACAGCAAAGTAAACCTATGTACAATTAATAGCATTGTGTAACATACAAAAATGAAATTAATATCACAAAAGCAATGAAATTTTTTAAAATATACAAAACAACATGTTATAATAAAACACAGAACAGTGGTAATACTTTGCCATTCACAATCTTGCCATAATTCAACAAAATGCAAAATCAGAGTTTTATATACAACTAATAAACAATTACAATAAAACAATCAAAATTCTAAAATTATAGTAAATACTGCGTGTTAGACACAAAACTTGTTTTTTAGTAGCAATAAAACAATGGAAATTCTAAAGTTATAGTAAATACTGCGTGTAAAAGACACAAAACTTTATTTCTAGTAGCTCAGTGTTTAAATGTGGTAAATGATAACTGTGGCATTATTTGAGATGTAAACTACATTTTTTTAAATCCCAATAAAAAACTGTTGCCCAAGGGTAGACACAATGTATTACCTCACTTAAACATTTATTTAATATATCAAACCATAGACTATCAATAAAATATGCACTCAGTTATTTATTGTCTATGAAGTCATAGCATATTTCAGTGTGATATTAACACATATATTGACTGTTCTATTTTAATTTGAACAAATAAGGGAAACTAAAGGGCAAGGTACAAAAGAAAGATGGCTTGATGCTAAAAATGAATAACATAATTACAGTTCACTTAATTGTAACCTGCTGTTCTTTCTTTATCTGAAATTTATTTGAAGTAATGTAAAACTAAAATAAGAACAAAGTGTTAACTAAATTTTCTAATAAGAAACAGGGTACAGGTGAAAATGGGGGTCATAATGTAGTTCAATTTGTTAGAGGCACTGATACAGCTACCAAGAATGGCAATATCTCTCAAACACGGGTGAAGGTGGACTGGAAGCACATGACAATATCTGCAGACACAGGCTCTAAGTTGCACTACTCTCCTCTAATACACAAACAATGAACTCCCAGCAAGAACAGCCACCCGTTCTTTTATATCCCAACTTGTCAGACGTGATATTAATTGCCAACATTTCAAATTCATTATTTAAAGTCCCAGCCTATCCAAAAAGAACTTTTTTCCAAATTCATCAATTTTTATTTATATTTCTCAACCAATCCAAAAAGTCTGTTAACAAATATTTTATCTTAAAGCTTATCAAAATATTCATTTTAAGTTGCATGATTTAAAGTCTTAGCTTGTCAAAAGTATGATTTTTATGTCCTAGCTGATCCGAAAATGTCAGGGCCCAAGAAAACAAAAAATTGATGTCCCAGTTATTTCAAATAAAGATTATAGGTCATTTTCCATTCAAAAAGGCAACAAAGAATAACTGGAAAATATTTTATAATTTGTGTGCATGTGATTAAAAAAATATTTTTTTCTTAAAATCCAAGTGAAACAACTATTTAAAAATACCATCAAAAATGGACTTAAGTGATCAAAGGAACAATATATGATGAGCAGCAATTGAACATAGGTGAGAATGTTTTGAGGCAATTTGTGGGGTGGATCAATGAGGCCCATTGGGACGCAAGGGTGGGCTGTCTTAACTGAATACAATGGAACCCCTTCGATGGGTCATATTGCGATGTTGTGAGCATGAGATTCTTTGAAAACTGATAAAACATTGTCAGAAAGAATGGCAAACAGCTAACAGATGGACAATTTCGAAAATACCAAGTGCATGCTGTGCATATACATAAAATAGGAACAATAGCTGCAACTAAACTTTTGATATTTATTGTTTCTAATTCCATTATATTGAACTTCATATTATCATAAAACACTTGAGAGATTTATAAGATATGATGCTCAAGTTTCTCCAAAAATGATTTTCCACCTCACTTCATATCAGACATTAAATGAAAAGACAACTCAGCAGATATTGACTTTAACCCTCTCAGTGCGGGAACCGAATTTTGAAGGCCTTTGCAAACAGTTTGGATCCAGATGAGACGCTACAGAACGTGGCGTCTCATCAGGATCCAAACTGTTTGCTATTCTGATAATATTCTTTGAAAAAAAAATCGAAGAAAATGCTAATTTTAGAAATTCAGCAGACGACATTTTAGCAGACAACAAATTTCCCAGCATGCAAAGGGTTAAATTATTGCTGGGTTTGTTAGTGAGCCTTTATGTGTATTAAAACAAGGACTAGAAAGTGCCTTTATCTGCAATTACAATGGTTGTTATTTCTTGGTAACAGAACTGATCAGCAATTTGTCACCAGTTCCAACAATGTATCATTTAAACACCAAACAACAACACCAGGTTCTTGTGAGTGGGTGGGGAAGAGTGGACAATATTCAGGATTGGGGTTCATGTAAAACAATAATAAGAGTCTACTACTAGCATTAAAAGTTGTTGCAGAAATAATGGTAATGCTTGTCTGCGAAGCAATTAAGTACAGCTAATATACAAACATGTGACTGGAGAAACACATGTGCCTTTAACCTGTAATAGACGTCATTTTAACATATAAACTCTTTAAATAACAATTATCAATTTTATTTGAATGTCCATACAATAAAACAACACTATGGCAAGACATGGAAGATTTCCTTGCTTCAAGTCACTGGCAAGAGGACTTAATGACAACCACCTTGACAAAAATCTTAGTTCTTAAGAGGTGGAGGTTACACTTGTGAAGGTCATGTAATACATAGTGAACATGTATAAGCAGTAACATCATGGCACAAATATTCTCTTCAAAGAAACAGATATGTCATAATAAATATTGTAGCCTCGCTCTAGGAATACAAGGCTTAATGCAAGTATGTAAAGTGTCGTCTGAGCGCAGGCTAATCAGGGACGACACTTTCAACCTTAACTGGATTTTACTTTATGCCACTTTGTGCAACCAAGATGTATAAGTATTCTATCATAAGTCCCATTCTACACATTTAAATCACACACTTATTTTAGCAATTTAACTCAATTTGATATCATTTATTGTGTGATCTAAATCTTAAGCAGTTTAACTTTTAAAACAATAATTCACTTGAATAATTTAGTAACTTTTCACATTTTGTACATTAATACTTTGGCATTAGTAAATAAATAGTAGCTTAGAATATGTTTTAAAATAAATGTAAATAATTAATTCAAATTAATGTATGGATTTATTTGAAATATAATTGTAAGTTATTTTATTGTTAATAATTTTTAAGTATTGGCTTATAAGTCAAAATGTTAAAAAAAAATACGTCAGTCCTTAAGTAGATTTCTTTTCAGAAATTCAAATAAGGCTGATGTTTTTTTACAATTGAGTCTGGTTATGTAGTATCAGTTTTTTCTAAATATTATTTTTTTAAAGATACTAAATATAAATACTCAATTTCAAATAAATGCAAAGACAGTTTAAATAAATTTAACATAATAAAGTTGAAATGGCATAAACAGACTCAATATATTTCATTGACAAATAATGAAAATGAGGCTTGACCGATGCTATATTTCTATTTCACTCTCTTCTTGCGCACCGTTAAATCATTTTCAGTGATGACAGCTTAACGTACCATGTAGATGTATAAGCAATTATAAACTTCCTTCGATTGATGCGCTTTATTGAACAGAACAGAACAGAACAGAATGGTTAATTTTGACTTAAGCATATATACAGCTCATCGTCATAAACATACATATTCAATAACAGTATGCGTTTCAATTATATACAAAACATACATCAAATCAAAGAAAGATCGTTTCAAAAACAAATTAAATACAACATGTTTGAGTGAGAATGTCACATGAAAGAGGTTAATACTCAGTGACCACATAATATAAAAACGTTGTTTAATGATTGCAACAAGTATTACATTATTCTAATCTTATAAGCTTTATGGAAGATATATAATGTATACTACATATATAATACATTTTCTCGCATTTCAAAGCCTTTAACACAAAACATGGCTAGTTTTCTTAACACCTTTTTCTTTGAACTATTAAGTAGTTCGATAAACTTAAACATATTTGGACGAAATCTATAATACTTTGGAATTAATGTTTTCCTAACATCGGCATAGTAAGGGCATTTAAGAACAAAGTGATACTCATCCTCGATATCATTAAGGTTGCATAAAACACATTTACGTTGATCTCTAACAATATTCTGGTGTCTACCCGTTTCAATAAATTATTTGTGAGACGACAAACGTAATTTAGTAATGGTGTTCCTATGTTTTTTTATTTTCAACAATATCGAGATAGGCCGATCTTTCGAATATTGGTTTCAATTCCTTATATAACATCATTGAACTAGATGATTATTTTATTGGTCACTGATTGAAGTAACATTGATAATTTAATCAGTGACTAATCAAGTATATCAATAGAGGTGTTAAAAGTAGCAGATTAATCCCCCTAGTATGAAATATACTAAGAGGAGAAAAGACTAGGGTATTAGGAGGAGAAAAGACTCGGGGAAGAAATGTCCAAGGGGAGAAAAGACCGGGGGGAGAAAAGACTGTACACCAACTAAATAAAAAAATACCTAAGCGATATAAATAAATCGCGTTTTAAATAAGAAAATCGCAAATACCTTCGTCATTGAATCCAACGCGTGGTTGCGCTGAGTGCATGCCGATATATCGTCTTCGATTAAAATGTGCACATATATTATCGCTTCACGTGACAGTCTCTATCGTTCAACGATTTCTGAATCACTTAATTCATCAATTTGGATGATTGTTTTCTTATAAATACGAGGAAGACTTACGCGTCTGCGAAATATCGGTGCATAAGCCGCCATATTTACGCAAAAGAACTGAGTTGCGCGAGCCTTTGAGCAAACGTAACTTTACGTGCAAAAATACGGTACACGTAACTTTACGAAGTTTATAGAAACGCTACTAACTTAACGTTTTGCACGCATGATTTATTAAGGTACGTAGTTCTAAGAAACGGCACCATATACCCTGAGAGGCCAAAGTCCATCAGACGCCATAGGGGCTATGCTTTAGGCCCCCGAGACACCATAGGCCACGACACGGTATAGTGAGGACACCCGATGGATGTCTGACGCAGAGCCACTCACAAAGCCACGCCCATGTGAGTTCCACACACAGTCAGTTAGGGAGTCAAGCCCATGACTTACTGCTTAGAGGGTACTTCTTGGTCGAAATTCAGGGGTAAGGTTTTATAACTTTCTAATACGATACGAAAATTACGAAATATTTTATTTAAGAATTACTGAAACATCATTGATTTATCATCTACAAGCAAACGTAAACAAAATATTGTTGATAGGCGTATGCGTATGTACGAAGGCCGTATATGGGTAAAGTTAAAGGGAGGTAATGTGCCATTGTACTGAAGTATTTACCGGACATTTATACAAATTGAGTATTTGAAAACAAATGCGAGTGGAAATGAAACTTGTCTTAACATTAACGTTAAAATCACGTAAATACATTAATTTGATGGTGCAATATGTCATCTTCTGCTTGTATTAAATAGACTTATAACCTTTTTCCATTATCAGTGCAACAAGGATCTATAAATAAACATATTTATTTATAGAACTTTGATCAAACTAAACTATATGTTTTCAAGGGAGAAAATCCAAACAGTGGATTTATAATGTTAAATGGGATTTTTATCTATTTCTTTGAAGTGTTTACAAGGAACATTTTGCAAGCAATTCAGATATATGTAAACATCTAATTGTATCGAGTTTTAATGTTAAAAAACTGTAATTTAAAGCAAACGTCAACTACGAAAGACGAAACAAGAAAAGTTCTAAAATACAGTATGTTTTCACAATTATTAGTAAATACTGATTATAGGGATAATAAAAGTTTTCGAGGGCATGATCATCTGCGGATGCTCGAAAAATCTGTTCCTGCCCGAGTGCGCAGCACGAGGTCAGGAACGGATTTTGAGAGCGCCCGCAGATGATCATGTCCGAGGAAATGTGTATTTTCGCTAATATTGCATAAACAAATCACACATACCAAAATAAGTTTGAATAACATTGAAAACAATATGTTTTGTTCATTCGACATCGACGAAATAATTCGATTATTTCAATACAGTTCAAGGTTGTGTCTTACATATGCCTCACTCCACGCCGGGTATGCGAATACTTCGTTGACGGATGGCACTTCACTAACAGAGAACAACAAACGCCACGCGCGAGAGGTAAGTTCCTCTGTTTTATTTAAAGTTATATCCTAAAGATTAGTTTTTAAGACAAGACACATGGTCGAGTTGATAAATGGTGTATCCTTTTGTATTGGGAATACACAAAATCACGGAAGAATGGTACAGTTTTGCCCAAAAAATAGAAAATTCGATCGGAAAACAGCATAAACTGGATGAAAAGTAAACATTTTAACAAAATTAAACTACTTAGAATTATTGCAAGAAATTGTTTGCTATTCCAGCATGTAGAGTAATCACTGTGCTTCAAATACTGAAATTTTGATAGTATTCAATGAAATATAAACAAAGATAGTGCATGTTGTAATAGGTGGCATACATAAAGTTGCAGGCACTTTGTTTACCGATAAAGGGCACTTCAGATTACGGAGACTTTCAACAAAGCGGGCACTCTAATAACTGAGGTTTATCTTCTACCTTAAATGCATTTATTTATATTATGGCTATGCATACGAAACATTTTGAAAATATATTTTTCAAAAATCACATTACTATTAATTTATACTATGTTTATTATAATTGCAATTTTCAAATAAGATAATATTTATTATTAAATAAATGTGTACATAATGAACTTGTTTTTAATTGATAACTTGAGATTCAGAGAAATGAAAATACAACGGATAATGCGGATCAACACAATCGTGTTTAATTTTACTTATAGCAGGGCTCTAGACAACGGTAGTGAAGGGGTCTTTATGAGGCAAATACACATTTGTTCTTCATATAATCCTATGTCGGTTGTGCTTATTTGAATCGCATCATCAAGACGATACTTATGCGTAGCAAAAAAATTAAAAAGAGAACGGTAAAACTCCCTTAATTTTGAGCCCTGCTTATAGGGAGCACTTCCCTTAACGCAACGCTAACGTTTGCTCGAAGTGCGATTCACCTGACCCGAAATCATTGTATTGGTTGAGTTTAAAGAAACACGGGTAAAATTAAATCGTAAAAACAATTGATTCTGGAAAAAAGGAATGCGTACATAAAATGTTTAAATGTCACATTATGGAGTCAGTACTTAGTATACCCCCACAAACGAAGTTTAGGGTGCTATATAGGATAGAACTTGTCTGTCTGTCGGTCTGTCGGTCCGTATTAAGTGTCCGCTCTCTCGGTTTTCATCCGATCTTCACCAAACTTGGTCAGAAGTGGTATCTAGATGATGTCTATGTCAGGTTTGAATATTGGTCATGACGGGTCAAAAACTAGGTCACGGGGTCACTTAGTGCGTTTTAAACATTCAGCATGGTGTCCGCTCTCTAATTCAAGTAATGTTCATCCAATATTTGCCAAACTTGGTCAAAAGTTGTATTAAGATGATGTCTAGGCCAAGTTTGAACATGGGCCATGCCGGACCAAAAACTAGGTCACGGGGTCACTTGGTGCGTTTTTTAACATTCAGCATGGTGTCCGCTCTCTAATTCAAGTAGTATTCATCAGATATTCACCAAACTTGGTCAGAAGTTGTTTCTTGATGATGTATAGGCAAAGTTCAAACATGGGCCATGCGGGGTCAAAACTAAGTCACGGGTCACTTAGTGCGTTTTAAACATTGAGCATGGTGTCCGCTGTTTTTGTGTGAAGACAACACGTAAAATAGTCTGTATCAATGCGGCATGTGGGGTTATTCGTCACGTCTGTTCTTTCAAATGTATTCTTGTTTTGTCTTTTCACAGGATCTGAACCCATGGATAAGAAGACTCTTTCGAAGTATAGGTGCTTCTATTGTACATCACCTACATACAAAAAAGATGAATATTCGGAAATTGTGGAGCATTGTGTAAAATGCTTGTACACAATTCTTCTTCTAAACTAATGTCCATCAACGAACCGTCGGCGGCATTCATAAGCTCCGATTCACTCATCCTGAAATAAATAATTGTGCCACTTATATGCAACTTCATATGCAGCATGTGTTGTGTTTATATTAAAAACAAAGACGGATATGCATAACTTTTTACACCACTGTCGTGTGATTAAATCGACCCCGCCCGTTCTTTTATTTTCGTTTACTGGCATTGAGCCAAAAAGTTCCAATAGAATTTTGGACCTGCATCGCTGCTGGTATTAATCTCTGAGAAGCAGTTTAAGCAGAGTGATTATTCATGACATGCAATCTAATATATAAGTAAATAGCCTTTGTACCTTCATTTTGACACAAAGATAAATGCTTTAGATCAACCGTTTAGAACGTAATTTAAAATATATGGTCATATAGATTTTACTCATTAGACATATCCAATTTGTTTAACATTTATCTTTCACATTTATACCAAATCATAATCATATTTCAAAGGGATAAGAACATGCTTCGGTAATGCGTTATTTATTTGCGTACTAAGTACATACATTTTTATTTATTGCCTGCTTACTTTAACAGTATTCCACAGCGAATTCTGCATTTTTGATTCTCAAAAAACGAGTGTGTTATATCTGGAAAAAAGTGTCTAGATGTCGGGAAACGAAGTGCCATTGTTTTTTAGATGATCGGTAAACGAAGTGCAGATGAAAAATGTGCATGCGACTCTTAAAACATTTGAATTTTCTCAAATGCATTTGTAAACTTAAATGTAACATGTTGTAACATTACTGGATATATTGATCTTTTATTTCGAATAGTAAGCACGTTCTTGATTTATTTCCAAGTATGTTTATTTTGTTAAAAGATGTACTGATCATTCAATTTATGCTGATTATCGATGGAATTTTATCGTTTTTTTTTAATAATTCACCGTTTTTCCGCGAATTTCTTTCTTCGCAATACGAAGTGCTATACCATAAATCACCCAAAAAATGTTCTGTGTCTAAAAACCAAATAAACAGAACATAAATACAAAAAAAGCTGAAAAAATCACCTCTCGCGCGTGGCTTTTGTTTTTCTCTGTTAGTGAAGTGCCATCCGTGAACGAAGTATTCGCATACCCGGCGTGCACTCGGTCATCATCCGAAATGACGAGGCTTTACCTTCGGATAGGCAGTTTTCGATTTAAAATGTGTTTAAACAGTGGATTAATGCACAGGTAAAATGCAGCCGCGCAAAGTAAGAAATGAGGAATTATTTTGGAATTTACAGCAAGAACGTTGAAGGTGCATTAACACTTACATTTACAGCATAGTCTTTTGAAAGTGTTGAGTAAATAACCTTAACTTCATTGACGTTTCCAATAAAATAAAGCTGTTGTCAAGAGAGTGCAGATGGTATAACTTGAAAAGTGGATTGAAATAGTCATTATCATTGCATGCATGAGGAAACTGGTGCTTATTCGGTTCCCCATTTATGCTTGGAAAGTCGTCGAAGGCTGTAGAAGAGAAGTAACTGCGCGTGGACCAGATTATGGATATGAAAAACACTTAACAGGGCTTGAACGGCAAGTGAATCGCATTGTTAATACACGATTTCTCCCGTTCAAGCCCTCCTTTTGCGAAGTTTCTGCACCCCGCCAGAGGGCATTATAGATAGAGTTTAGCAATAATAAAATATCACGACTGGTATATTACATTACATGAAAAAAAGTTGTTAAGTTTTCATATTTTAAGTATATTTGGTAATAAATTTTTCTGGGTATGTCTACCAGTTAACTATAAATAATTCCAGTAGATTGATCATCACTTGGTAAACCCAGGAATGCAAATTGTGCATGCGCAGTGAATTGTAAATATTTTATATATATAATGATCAATCTACTTGCGTTATTTATAGTGTGCATATCCTCATGTCACTTATTTTCGCGTTGCACTTTCGATTTCAAATCGCGAAATTTTATTACCGAATATACTGAAAATATGAACTTTTTCGGCGTAAGCTGCATAAGCCAGCTTTTCACCTTAGCCTGACCTTTGTAAGTGTCCAATAAAATTCCAATAAAATTTCCCGCGGCTAGGTACGAATGAATACACTTCATTTATTCCATTGGCTGATTTGAGTATACCACCAGAACATTGGAAACATATCCGCGTCTTTGTAACACTGTTTTACTGTATGAAACAATTTTATCTCGGATGAAAATGCTTAATAGATAGAACAGTTTTACACTCAATTCTCGACATCAATACAGTTTGTGCGTACACCTTTTATTTTCAGAGTATTACCAGCGCAAGAGCGTTTATACTTAAAAGGCTATGTTCTCATATTTAGTACTTACTTCCTTATTCCTGTCAACATGTTAACATGTAAAAGTATAAAGAGCAATGGAAGCGAGGCCTCACTTTAAAGCATTGCATTTCAACCCGCGAGGTATATCGGGTCAATTCGCGGACATTCAGAGTTTATATACAGGTCATCACCGGAGTTGGCGGCCAGTAAAATAATCGTTATATAATAAAGACGCTATCCGTGAACTAGGTGACCTGGAATTTTCTTTAGACCAGAAATATGTTAAATGAAGATATTCAGCAATATAATTATGGTATGTAAATAATAGATTCTTAATGTGTTTTCAACAATACAATGATAAATATTATTGTTGATAAATTTAACAATAATTGTTCGTCCATATTGCCTAATGTACTAAAGTGATATTATGAGCATGTAACAGTTTATAGGTGTCTATTGCAACCGTTGATTATTTTGATGTTTCTACTTCATATACACTTATATTAATTAATGCAGCATCATCATACTAAAACAATATACCAGAAAGAGAAAAATAATGCATTTGAATATCAACCGTACTTTCGTTTGACAACTGATCCTGCGTTTACGAGTTGAACCTAAATTTAGTTTTAGTGCAGATTTGTTCATACGACACAAAGACACGAAATTGTTTTACGGATCATTTCAGCTTACAGGACTGGGTGGGTCACGTAAGAATATCGAATATAAAATATATTTTTATAAACAACTGGTAGCAAGGTGAGTTGCAGATAATTAATCAGTAACCACATTTTAACTAACTATTTTGACCTGTTAATTCTTTTCAGCTCAATTCAACAGTGCAAAATGCCCATAATATCACTTTAAGCATTAGCACGATGATAATTGATACTGTAAATAATCGAATCAAATAGCAATCAAAGTAAATATCATTTAAAACTACCTGATTCACACTGAAATCAGTCTTATAATCCACCAGACGTAAGTTGTTTATCACAAATAATAGATTTCAGAAAACGATGTAATGTTTACAATTTCAGCATAAAATGTCAAGGTCGATCCGAAAGTATCCAAATGAAAACTCGTCACGTGACAAAGCGACAATGGCGTCAAAATTGTGAATTTCAGACTGATGAGAGCTATTTTCATATATTGTAAGATGCATTTGAAACATTTGAACCTTGAAATAATCCCCGATGCAGTAATTTATATTCATTCACCAATATATGTAGAAAGGTATCCAAGAAAATAAGCTTTCTTTGATTTATAGCGTGACATAAATATGTTATGACTCTGGTTGACTTTCGATACGGGGTTGGCTTCAGCGTACAGGTCTGTCAATACTATATAAACTGTACGCTGAAGTTTCTTTAGCTATCTAAGTCGATGACCTTTAATAAACTTAATTTGAATTTGTTATCATTATGCCAACTATTATAATTATATCATGCCCATATACAGTGCATACATAAAACTTAAAATAAAAGTGTGCTTATGTCATAAAAATGATATAAAGGATGTCACACAATACACGTTGATAAAATCTGAACACAGCCTGAAAACACTATAATAAACGGGTTACACCAATAACATTCGAAAATCTGTGTTGTTGCAGTTATTCCATTAATCAATAAAATAACATAGACTATAATAACTTTTCGTTTGCCAAATTTTGATTTCACACTGATTGTTTCAAGAAGCGCTGTTATATTATTGATCAAGCATGGCTGTGTCGTCAATGACCAAGCAATGCTGGGTTGTTATTATCTGCCAAAATATAAACTCATACTTGTTTAACCCATTCTTTGATTGACAAATATCATCTAGCTAAAGCTTAGCAAAACGTGTAACACAGGGTTGCATCATGCATTACCTGTCCTTTAAGCGCAATGTTTGTTACTTGCGCGGCTTCAATCCCGCTTTTGGCGCATGCGAGTTTGGTTGATGATCAAGAAGCTGTTTGTGATTCCTCCGGGTGCTTTGGTTTTCCGACACAACCTAAGACCCCACGAAAATGGATTTATTACGGTTATATTCACATAGCTTACAATTCGCCCTAACTTATGTAAATCTACTGTATTAATTAGTGTAGTGTTTTAATGAGGCAGGAATGTCTAGACATCGTATATACGGATCCTCATATAATGCAGCCTAAGACGCGGAAATACCTAACATACTTCAAAATGCACACACGCTTACATGATACATTTCAGTGGTAACGCTAAACAACGCGGAGCAATGTACTGTAAATGACGACTGTAGAAGCGTAAACTGCACTACCGGATACCACTCGATCTGTGAGCACAAACAAGACACCGGCGTGGTCCAGAATGGAGGACTTTGCACATGCGCATTGGACGATTTGAGTGAGAAAACTGATAAAGATGTTCTTAACCGGAAGTCGGTTGAACTTTAAGAACATTATTGTTATCTTGAAACCAACGACTATACCAACAATAAGGAAACAACCACAAAACTATACTACCTCGCTAAAACAAAATGTTGTATGCAATATTAAAAAATGGAACGCAAACTGATTGTATATTTGATTCCGTTCTTGGCCTTGTCTTAGTATTGCAGCAACCAACACAACAACCACTAACATCACTCTTACCACTACCATAATATTCATCACCACTACCCCCACAGCCTTAACCACAACGATCACCACCATTTTATTTCATGGACATTTGATAGCATATACGACATGCGCAATTCGTGCAATTTATACCGTGGCAATTTGCTTTTTCAAGTATAATTATTTACAATTAAAAATATAAGTTCTACTACAATGCATGTACATGTAACACATTATATGCAAAAATATAGTAAAATATGCTCATGACCTTACTTAACCTATTGACGAGGTTCATTCACTTCTACTTGTGGAAAATACATAAAAATGATGCGCGTAATGCGAAATATTCTTTATACGGCTAGCGTAGCTTCAGACAGGCCTTTGCGTGTGTGCAAACTTATCAGAAGCAACCTTGCCCTCGTATGACTGGACATAGAACGAAACTTTCCGTGACTTTATAGCGGACAGCGTAGCTACTGACCGAACTTTACTATTGCGAAGCTACGCAGGCCGCATATGCATACGACCCATTTACGCAAGAAGATGCTCTTTATGACATTTTTCGTTTAAATGAAGTCTCTTCTTAGCAAAAGTCCAATTTAGGCGGAAAGTGTCGTCCCTGATTAGCCTGTACGTACTGCACAGGCTAATCTGGGACGACAATTTACGCACATGCATTATGCCCAGTTTTCTCAGAACGCGACTGATATTATACAATAAATTCATTTATCGCTTTAAGAAGTTCACTTATTGGCAGCGATACGCCTTTTGATGACGGCTATAATAGCCTTAAATCATACAATAAGTTCACTTATCGTTTAAACATATGCACTGAAAATAATGATACTTAATAAACTGCTTTTAAGATTTAGCCTTGAAATGTACATTAAATCTTGCGAACTTAATAATAAAGACTCTATATGTGCATCTTTGAAAACATAATAAGTCCCTTTTGAATTTACAAATCGGTTAATCATATTAATAAAATTTATCGATGTTTTAATGATATACGAAATAGAACGGTGTGATTTATGCCACAAAAAGATAAGACTGTACATCAACTAAAAACAAGCGCATCTTTGTGTACAGGTTTCTCATGATGTTTGATTATAAGTGAACAACGAGTTTAAAAAATAGCTAACATATCCGAGGACCTTAAGAAAGTTGACTATCTTTAAATAGTTAAATAATTTCAAAGGCCTAATAAAACATAATAAAACTATTTTTATAAAAGAGTTTACAAGCCGGTTGATTCTATCGAGTCAATGCTGTAATCGAAGATCATATGTTGAACTTAACATCTTCTGAAAATTGTGTTGAGCAATACCTAGCGATGAATATTCTCTCACCGCTAGTGTGAAGGGCGGTGAAATACTGTATGTTTTGAATAGGTTGCATCCCATTTGACATACAAACACTATTCATTCAGATCAACACAATGAGGTTGTACTTTTACAGTTTTAAAGTTTTCAAAAATAGCTTATCATATGCCTGTAAAACTAAAGTTTCCAAAGATCTTTTTTAGATTGGAGTATTTTTCAAGAACACGTTTAAAAGGATTTTTTAAATCAACAAATTTCAACAGTAGTTTGAAGTTTTACTTTCTAAGTTTTTGTGTTTTTCCGGAATCAAGATACATTTAAAGTCATGCAAAACCAGACACAGTACCTCAGTGTACAAATGAGAATTCAATTATACATAATAAAACAATCCGAAACTTCGGTGGACAGAAAATGATACGCTGCAGTAACA